>NW_017025817.1:0-211 GCF_001483705.2 Eufriesea mexicana | reverse complement strand
TATATCATTGCAATGTCTACAGCACGCCGATAGAATATACCCTGCTTGTTTATGCACGAAAGGGAGCTCACCACGATAATAGACGAAAATGTGAATAAAATTGAGTTTTCCAGCAAGATTCTATTGCATTGCAAAGCCTATTGCACGACAATTGTATCTTTCCTCCTTACCTCTGCGAGAAAGTTAACTCACCACGAAATTAGTCGAAAAT
>NW_017025816.1:0-211 GCF_001483705.2 Eufriesea mexicana | reverse complement strand
GTTTTTATGGATGTATGCATGAATGAATGTATGAGTGTATGTATGGATATATGTACTGATTTGTGTATGGATGAGTGGAAGGATTGAGGTATGGATCGACGAATTTATGTATGTATGGATGTATGAATGTATATATGTATGGATGTGAGGATGGATGGAAGTACCTGATGGATGGAAGTACGGATGATAGGATTTATGGATGAATGGATGT
>NW_017025815.1:0-211 GCF_001483705.2 Eufriesea mexicana | reverse complement strand
TTCCGACCCTCCGATCTGCTCTTAGATCTTTTTAGTAGCACAGCGAGTTTACGTTGACTGCGACGGTGGTCATCAGTGTCCGGCGATACAAAATTTTTAAATTTATATCTGCTTTGTACGAACCACTTTTTGAAAACTTGAAGAGCGTAAATGAATAGAGAACTTTGAATAGCGAACAATAATTTACACCATCTTCTTTCCTTTGCCATAT
>NW_017025814.1:0-211 GCF_001483705.2 Eufriesea mexicana | reverse complement strand
CTTTTCTGTTACACACTGCGATTATATGGCTTTCCGCGTTCTACTCTCCGCTAGCGTGTTCGGATTGACTCTAAGTAGGCCAGCAATAGTGGTCTCGACACGTTATGTTATGTCTCGTTGGATTCGGTTAGGTTGGGTTAGGCTGAGCTGTTCAGGATGGCTTTAACTTTTGTGCTGCACACTTCTATTCGGTGGATTTCTTTGCTCTACT
>NW_017025813.1:0-211 GCF_001483705.2 Eufriesea mexicana | reverse complement strand
TAGGGTAGGATAGGCTACTTTGACCCTTTTGCTGTACACTGCTATTCGGTGGATATCTGTGCTGTAATGATATCAAGTATGTTCTGCTTCTTACTGCATAGGCCAGCAATAGTGGTCTTGGCACGTTATGCTGCGTTAGGCAACGTTTGGTTGGGTTAGGTTTTGTCAGGTTAGGTTAGCATATCTTTGAGTTTTGTGCTAGAAACTGCAA
>NW_017025812.1:0-211 GCF_001483705.2 Eufriesea mexicana | reverse complement strand
CATCCATACACCCTCCCATTCACACATCCATCGATCCATAAATCTATCCATTCATACGCCCATTCATGTATACATCCATGCATCCACACGACCATACACCCAGAATCCCGTCCATTCGTACTTCCATGAATCGATACAACCGTCCATGCATACAGCCATCCATCCATACTTACATCCATCCATACATCCATCCATCGATAAATCCATCCAT
>NW_017025811.1:0-211 GCF_001483705.2 Eufriesea mexicana | reverse complement strand
AAGATAGAAAGGTTCTACTGGCGAGCTACAGTCATTGGGATGCATCAGAATCTGGCTGGAAAAAACGATTTTACTGACATTCTCGACTAATATCGTGGTGACCTATCTTTCTTGCATATATAAGGAGGACTGATCCTTCTCTCGTGCTATTGTAATGCTATAGAATCTGGCTGGAAAATTCAATTCTATCGTCAATTTCGACTGATATCGT
>NW_017025810.1:0-211 GCF_001483705.2 Eufriesea mexicana | reverse complement strand
GGTCTTCCCAGAGCTATGCTGAAAATATTAGAGCCGCGTAGGACGCAGAAGTCCACCTAATAGGAGACTATAGTATTCTAGCAAAAGCAATCCTCTCCTAACTTAACCAATGGTAACATAACCGAACGTAACATAACTCAACATAACGTGCCGAGACCATTATTGCTGGAATTTCCGGAGCAAATCCAAAAATATTAGAGCACTGTGGGGC
>NW_017025809.1:0-211 GCF_001483705.2 Eufriesea mexicana | reverse complement strand
CTGGCAAGTAGACGGCTGTACTTGCCATTGGATTTATGGCGTAAGGGGCCCTATTCGCCAAGCTGTGACGGCTTATAGATATTGAATAGACCTATTCTCAAGCAAGAAGATGGCTGTAATTTCCATTGGATTCAAGGCGTTAGGCGACCTATTCACCAAGGTATAAAGGGTTATAGATTTTGAATAGACCTACTCCCTGGCAACCAGATGG
>NW_017025808.1:0-211 GCF_001483705.2 Eufriesea mexicana | reverse complement strand
AGAGCATTGCAATGGTTATAGCTTTCCAATATAATCTTTCCTCCTTGATTCTGCAAGAAAGTTTGCTCACCACATTAGTCGAAAATGTCAATAAAATTGTTCTTTCCAGCCGGATTCTACTGCATTGCAATGGCTATAGAACTACAGCAGGATCCTTCCTCCTTACATAGGGCAGGAAGTAAGCTCACCACGATATTAGCAGAAAATGACA
>NW_017025807.1:0-211 GCF_001483705.2 Eufriesea mexicana | reverse complement strand
ATGCTTTAGAATCTGGCTGGAAAATTCAATTTTATTAACATTTTCGACTAATATCGTTGTGAGATAACTTTCTAGCAAAAATAAGGAAGAAATATCCTATCGGCGTGCTATAGCGGTAGCAATGCTATAGTAACTGGCTGTAAAATTAACTTTTATTGACATTTTCGACTAATATCGTGGTGAGCTATCTTTCTTTCATAATTAAGGAAGA
>NW_017025806.1:0-211 GCF_001483705.2 Eufriesea mexicana | reverse complement strand
CCTTATTTACGCAAGAAAGATAGTTAACCACGATATTAGTCGAAAATGTCAATAAAATTGAACCTGCCAGGCACATTCCATATCCTTGCAATGGTCATAGCACGCCAAAAGAATATTTCCTCTTTATTTATGCAGGGAAGGTAGCGCACCGCAATATTTTTCGAAAATGTCAATAAAATTGAATTTTCCGGCCAGATTCTATAGCATTGCA
>NW_017025805.1:0-211 GCF_001483705.2 Eufriesea mexicana | reverse complement strand
ACGAAAGGCAGATCCTATGTCCCTCGAGATACTAGCGAGTGACAACACAGTACTGAGTACTGCCATCGTCACTTTAATGTAGCCGTTGTACTTCTTTGCACAATAATAATTTAAACTCCAGAGAAATACTGAAATAGTCACTGTATATTACCGCGATGGCATGAGATATTCCTATTGACAGTACGGTACTTAGCACATCCACCAGCATAGT
>NW_017025804.1:0-211 GCF_001483705.2 Eufriesea mexicana | reverse complement strand
ATTGACATATTCGACTAATATCTTGTTGAGCAGACTTTCCTACACAAGTAAGGGGGGAAGATTACATTGGTTTGCTGTAGACATTGCATTGCAATAGATGGTGCACGGAAAAATCAATCTTTTAACATTTTCGTCCAATATTGCGGTCAGCAAACCTTCCTGGGTAAATAAGGTGGAAAGATTCTATCGGTTTGCTATAGCCATTGCATTG
>NW_017025803.1:0-211 GCF_001483705.2 Eufriesea mexicana | reverse complement strand
ATGGATTGAGGTATGGATGGACGGATGTACGGAAGTATGGATTTATGGATGTGTGGATGTCTGTATGTTTGAATGGATGGACGTATGGGTGGATATGTGTATGGATCGATGGATGAATGGATGGGTGGTTGTATGGCTGGATGGATGAACGGTAGGATGGGTGTATGGATGGATGAATGTATTGATTGATGGCCGTATGGGTGGATGGTTG
>NW_017025802.1:0-211 GCF_001483705.2 Eufriesea mexicana | reverse complement strand
CTATACCAACCTAACGTGCCGAGATCATCATTACTGGCCACGCCAGAGCCAGGCAGAACATACTGGAGCACAGTAGAGCGCAGAAGTCCACCGCATTCCAGTGTTAAGCACAAAAGTCAACGCTGTCCTGTTCTAACCTAACCAAACGTAACATAACCAAGCGTAACCTGACTCCACCTGATCGCCCTGAAGAGCTATTGCTGATCACCGC
>NW_017025801.1:0-211 GCF_001483705.2 Eufriesea mexicana | reverse complement strand
CTACTTGCCATAGAATAGGTCTATTCAAAGTATATAATCTGTTTTAGCTTGGTGAATATGTCGTCTAACGCCTTCAAACAATGGCAAGTACAGCCACCTACTTGCCAGAGAATATTTCTGTTCAAAACCTATAACCTGTTACAGCATTGTGAATACATCGCCTAACGCCTTCAATCCAATGGCAAGTACAGCCATCTTCTTGTCAGAGAAT
>NW_017025800.1:0-211 GCF_001483705.2 Eufriesea mexicana | reverse complement strand
ATTAGTCGATAATGTAAATAAAATTGAATTTTCCGGCCGAATTCTTTACCTTTGCAATGGCTACAGCGTTCCGAAAGAATTTTTCCTACATATTTACGCAACAAAATCAGCGCACCACGATATTAGTCGAAAATGTTAATAAAATTGTCTTTTCCAGACAGATTCTATTGCATTTCAATGGCTATAGCATGCCAATAGAATCTTTCCTCCA
>NW_017025799.1:0-211 GCF_001483705.2 Eufriesea mexicana | reverse complement strand
ATCTCTGCATTGCTCTAATGTGCTCTGTTTGCCTCTGGGCCGTCCAGCAATATTATTCTCGGCTCATTATGTTTAGTTAGGCTACGTTCGCTTAGGATAGGTTACGACAGATTATGTTAGGATACCTCTTACTTTTGCGGTATACACAGCTATACGGTAGATTTCTGCGCTCTACATTGCTCTAATATGCTCTGCTTGGCTCTGGGGATGC
>NW_017025798.1:0-211 GCF_001483705.2 Eufriesea mexicana | reverse complement strand
TATAAATATTCAAATAAACTTTGAAATATATGTATTTCTAACGTGACTATATATTATATATATTCCTAATTAATATACAAATTAAAAACGACTCTAAAATAAATAAAATTTTAGTAATATTGCAATGTATAAATATGCCCAAAAATTACATAATGTATAAATATTCAAATAAACTTTGAAATATATGTATTTCTAACGTGACTATATATTA
>NW_017025797.1:0-211 GCF_001483705.2 Eufriesea mexicana | reverse complement strand
TTCCCCTAATATGCCCTGCCTGACGATGGTGAGCACAGCAATATGTGGCTAGGCACGCTAGGTGGGAGTGGATTACATTTGGTTAGGTTATGTTGGGCCAAGTTATGTTAGGATATCTTCTACTTTTCTGCTTCGACCATCAATGCGTTGCATTTATGCGTTCTACAGTGCTCTAGTATATTCTGCTTGTCTTTGTGGAGGTCAGCAATAA
>NW_017025796.1:0-211 GCF_001483705.2 Eufriesea mexicana | reverse complement strand
TGGAATCAGAATGGAAAAAACAATTTTATTGACATTTTCGACCAATACCGTGGAGGGACAATTCCGTTGCATAAATAAGGAGGAAATATACTATTGGCATGCTATAGCCATTGCAATGCTTTAGAATCTGACTGGAAAACTCAATTTCATTGACATTTTCGGGTATTATCGTGGTGAGGTAATTTCGTTGCATAAATAAGGAGGAAAGATT
>NW_017025795.1:0-211 GCF_001483705.2 Eufriesea mexicana | reverse complement strand
TGAACTATCCAGCCCGATTCTGCAGCATTGCTATTGCTATAGCAGGCCAAAATGATCTTCCCTACTTACTTATACAAGGAAGACGGCTCACCACGATATTAGACGAATATGTAAATAAAATTGAATGTGCCAGGCACATTCTATGTCGTTGCAATGGCTATAGTACGCCAACAGAATCTTTCCTCCTGATTTATGGAAGAAAGTTAGCTCA
>NW_017025794.1:0-211 GCF_001483705.2 Eufriesea mexicana | reverse complement strand
TTTGAAAAAGAAGGGATGCGTTTCGTCCCGGGCATGCTAGTGCACTCGTCAGTAAGACACTTCTAGCGGGCCCTGTCTTAGACTTTGCCTTAGATCTGCCTGCCCAAAGGATACTTCAGGTGGCATAGGAACTTAGGTCGAGGATTCACCGAGGACTTGCAAGAAAGTCCTCGAACCTTCTTCAAGCAGGAATTCATCTATTAGCGAGGGT
>NW_017025793.1:0-211 GCF_001483705.2 Eufriesea mexicana | reverse complement strand
TAGGCTACGTTAGTTTCGGTAAGCTTTGGCTGGCTTTGACTTTCGTGGTATACACTGATATTCCGTGGATTTCTGCGCTCTACTGTGCTCTGCTCTGCTCGGGGAAGGCCAGCAGTAGCAGCCGCGGCTCCTTAGGTCGCGTTATGTTACGTTTGCGTATGTTGCGATTGGTTAAATTTGTAAAGGATAGCTTTGACTTTTGTGATATGCA
>NW_017025792.1:0-211 GCF_001483705.2 Eufriesea mexicana | reverse complement strand
GCGCAGTAGAGTTCAGAAATCGGACGAATGTCAGTGTCTACCACGAAAGTCATATCTATCCAAACCCAACCCAGACTAACTTAACGTAGCCAAACTGAACCTTGCCCTACATAGCGGCCCGCGACCACTATTACTGGCCACACCAGGGTCGATCGGAGTAGAGTAGAACAACGTATAGTGTAGAAAACCTCCGAATAGCAGTGTATAGCAC
>NW_017025791.1:0-211 GCF_001483705.2 Eufriesea mexicana | reverse complement strand
GCACAACCTAACCTGTCGCGACCAGTATTGCTGTCCTGCGCAGAGCTAAGCAGAACACATTAGAGAGGGGCAGGGCATGAAAGCCCATACAATAGCACTTTGCAGCAGATATGTCAAAGCTATGAAAAGATAACCCAGACTAACGTATCCCTCCAAACGTTGCATAACTAAGCATAACGTGCTGCGACCACTACTGCCAGACTACCCAGGG
>NW_017025790.1:0-211 GCF_001483705.2 Eufriesea mexicana | reverse complement strand
TGGCATCCCCAGTGCCAACCGGATCATACTGGAGCACCGCAGAGCGCAGGAATCCACCGAAAAACAGTGAATAGCATAAAAGTCAAAGCTACACTTACATAACCCAACACCACCTGTCCTAATCAAACGTAATCTAGCAAAACCTTATGTGCCGCGGTCAGTATTGCTGACATGCACAGGGTCAATCTGAACATAGTAGAGGAGAGTAGAG
>NW_017025789.1:0-211 GCF_001483705.2 Eufriesea mexicana | reverse complement strand
TTGTAATGCTATAGAATCTGAATGGAAAATTCAAAGTTAATGACATTTTCGACTAATATCGTGGTGAGCTAGTTTTGTTGCATAAATAAGGAGGAATTATTCTATTAACATGCTATAGCCATTGCAGTGTGACACAATCTGACGGGAGAAATCAATTTTATTGACATTTTCGACTAATATCGTGGTGAGCCAGTTTTGTTGCTGAAATAAG
>NW_017025788.1:0-211 GCF_001483705.2 Eufriesea mexicana | reverse complement strand
TATTATAAAAATTGTACTTCTTTTTATCTCGGTATATACAATAGTTACTCTATTTACTTAACTGTATATTTTTCTTCTTAACTATTGTCAATGAGTGTGTGTATATTAAAACGAGTATTAAAGTACAAAAACATAAATATTTATTTATAAACCTGAAATTTAATTTGTTATGTATGATTTATTTATATTGTTTATAATATTTCATCGAGTT
>NW_017025787.1:0-211 GCF_001483705.2 Eufriesea mexicana | reverse complement strand
TGTTCGGACCGACTGAAAGGACGATCCCCGCTCCGGTCGATGCTAACAACAAAATATTATTACTTGTATTCCACTGACGAATAGCAAAGACAATTTTACGCGAAAGGAAGGTTTTTCATGTATAATGAATATAAGTGTATAAGTGAAGAAATTCGAAAATAGACAAATTAATGAAAATGACATAGTAATAATTTGGAATTAATGAAGCCAT
>NW_017025786.1:0-211 GCF_001483705.2 Eufriesea mexicana | reverse complement strand
TAAAGCACAAAAGTCAAAGCAGCCACTCCTGACCTATCCAAACGCAACACAGCCAAGCATAACATAAATCATCCTAACATGACTAGACAACTATCCCTGACCTCCGCAGAGACAGGCAAAGTGTAATAGAGCACAGTTGTGCGCATACATCCGCCGCCTTGCAGGGAGTAGCACAAAAGTCGAAGATATCCTAACCTAATATATCCAACCT
>NW_017025785.1:0-211 GCF_001483705.2 Eufriesea mexicana | reverse complement strand
ATTGTGTTTCGGTGGATTCCTATTCTCTACGTTGCCCTATTGCACTCTGCTCGACCCAATGGAGGAGAGCAACAACGGCCGTGTAACGGTAGGTAGACTTTTGCTACGATTGATCAGGTTAGGTTAGGCTTGTTTGGTTAGGATATCTTCGACTTTCGTGCTATACACTGTTATTCGGTGAACTTCTGTGACCGACTGCGCTCTACTACAT
>NW_017025784.1:0-211 GCF_001483705.2 Eufriesea mexicana | reverse complement strand
TTGCGGATGACATGGTGTTGGTAGCAATAACACCACAAGGTCTCCCCAATTGCTATTAGATCACGCTAGAAATTTCTTGACGCGGTGTGGACTTACCATAAACGCCAATAAGTCTTTCACTGCCGCTATGAAAAATATACCTCGCGTAAAGAAATCAGTGATAGATGGCAAAGAAAAATTCAGTTGTGGAGGAAGGACGCTGCCAGCGATG
>NW_017025783.1:0-211 GCF_001483705.2 Eufriesea mexicana | reverse complement strand
GTTGTATGGATGTATGGACCGCCGGATGTATGGATGGGTGTATGTAAGGGTGGATGGATGTATTGATGTATATATGTATGGATGTATGGATGGATGGATATATGGATGTATGTATGTATGGAAGTACGAAAGTATGGACTTACAGATGAATGGATGTACGGATGTATATATGTAGGGATGTATGTATGTATGGATGTATGGATGGATGGGT
>NW_017025782.1:0-211 GCF_001483705.2 Eufriesea mexicana | reverse complement strand
AATAGCAGCGTACACCACAAGGGTCAAAGAAATCCTTACCAAACCTTCCTAACTTGGCCCAAATTACCGTAATATAGCTCAACCTAACCCGCCGCGACCACTACTGCTGGCCTCCCCAGAGCCAAGCAGAATACACTAGAGCACAGTAGAGCGCAGAAATCCGCCGCATTGCAGTGTATAGCATAAAAGTCATAGATACGCCAACCCAAAA
>NW_017025781.1:0-211 GCF_001483705.2 Eufriesea mexicana | reverse complement strand
TTTCAGTCATATATCAGCTATACTACTCTGCTCACTTATAATACAAAATTCGAAGGTGATTCTTGTATAACATATGTATAATGCGGTTATGGCCAGTGATATCTGCAATTGACAATACGGCATTAATTGCATCTTCCATCAGAATTCGGTAGCCGTTGGAATAACCTGTTCGCGTATACAGCATGTTCCACAGCAACTCTAGAAAGAGAAA
>NW_017025780.1:0-211 GCF_001483705.2 Eufriesea mexicana | reverse complement strand
GATTTCTGCGCTCTACCGTGCACTAGTATGCTCTGCTTTGCTCTGGGGATGCAAGCAAATGTGGTCTCTGCGCGTTTGGTTGAGTTAAGCTACGTTCGGCAACGTTACGTTTGGCTATGTTTGGATAGGGTAGCATCGGATATTCTGCTGTGCACTCCGATTCTATGGACTTCAGAGCTCTGCTGTTCTCTAGTATTATCTGCTTGGCTCT
>NW_017025779.1:0-211 GCF_001483705.2 Eufriesea mexicana | reverse complement strand
AATTGCTCTACTATACTTCGCTCGACTCTGGGGAGCTAGCAGTGGTGTTAGCGGCACGTTAGAATGAGTTAGGTTACGTTTGGTTTGATTAGTTTAGGTTAAGTTTGGTTATGATGTCTTTGGCTTTCATACTATACACTATTGTGTAGTAGACTCCTGTGCCCAACTGTGCTCTACTATATTGTGCTTGCTTCGGGGCGCCTTCAGCAGT
>NW_017025778.1:0-211 GCF_001483705.2 Eufriesea mexicana | reverse complement strand
TACTATCGTACATCCATACATACACACATACATACATCCATACATACATCCATCCACGTATCCATCTATCCACACATCTGTACATCCACACTCCCATACATCCATAAATGTTACCATCCGTAGAGCCATCCATCGATACTTCCATACATACATCCATCCATATATATATACATCCATACATCCATTCATACGTACATCCATCCACTTCTAC
>NW_017025777.1:0-211 GCF_001483705.2 Eufriesea mexicana | reverse complement strand
GTTTGTAGCGGAAAAGTCAAAACCATCTATACCAAACCCAAACAAACATGACATAATTAACGTCGCGTAACATAAAACTACGTGCCGCGACCACTGTTGCTGGCCACCGCATGGCCAAGCAGGATATATCAGAGAGCTGTATGTTTCGGAAATCCACCGAATAACAGTGTATAGCATGGAAGACAAAGCTATACTCATCGAACTTAACATA
>NW_017025776.1:0-211 GCF_001483705.2 Eufriesea mexicana | reverse complement strand
GCAAAGATACCCTATCCTAACGGACCTAGTCTAACCTAACCAAACGTAGCCTAAATCAAACTATCGATCCGGGAACACTATTACTGGCCTCCACAGGGTCGGTCAGAGTGTAGTCCAGCAGAGTAGAGCGCAGGAATCCACCGAATAACAGCATATGCCGTGAAAGTCAGACAAGTAGACCCTAGGGAAGCGAAACCTAACACAACCTATC
>NW_017025775.1:0-211 GCF_001483705.2 Eufriesea mexicana | reverse complement strand
TAAAATTGAATTTTCCAGGCAGATTCAATAGCATTGCAATGGCTATAGCACGCCAATTGAATCATTCCTACCTATCTAAGCAAGAAAATTAGCTCACCACGATATTAGTGGAAAATGTCAATGAAATTGAGTACTCCAGCCAGCTTCCAAACCATTGCAATGGCTATAGCACGCAAATGGACCGTTTCCTCCTTATTTATGCAAGACTGCT
>NW_017025774.1:0-211 GCF_001483705.2 Eufriesea mexicana | reverse complement strand
ATATTTTGATTAGACCAAATCTCTGGCAAGTTGATGGCTGTACTTGCCAGTGGATCGAAGGCGGTAAGCGATCTATTCACCATGCTATAACAGATTATAGTTCTTGAATAGGCCTGTTGTCTGGCAAGTGGATGGCTGTACTTGCCAATGGATTGATGGCGTTAGGCGACCTATTCACCAAGCTATAACAGATTATAGATCTTGAATAGAT
>NW_017025773.1:0-211 GCF_001483705.2 Eufriesea mexicana | reverse complement strand
TGTCAATAAAATTGAATTTCCCTTCCAGATTCTATAGCTTTGCAATAACTAGAGCACGCCAACGGTATGTTTCCTCCTTATTTATGCAAGAAAGGTAGCTCACCACGATATTGGCCGAAAATGTCAGTAAAATTGAATTTTCCTTCCTGAGTCCATAGCATTGCAAAGGCTATAGCACGCCAATAGTATCTTTCCCCCTTACTTATGCAAG
>NW_017025772.1:0-211 GCF_001483705.2 Eufriesea mexicana | reverse complement strand
AGTAGTAAATATTCTATTGGCGTGCAATGGCCATTGCAGTGCAATAGAATATGGCTGGAAAACCCAATTTTATTGACATTTTCTACTAATATCGTGGTGAGCTAACTTTCTTGCCTAAATAAGGATGAAAGATACTATTCGCGTGCTGTAGCCATTGCAATGCTATAGGATCATGCTGGATAATTAAATTTTATTGACATTTTCAACTAAT
>NW_017025771.1:0-211 GCF_001483705.2 Eufriesea mexicana | reverse complement strand
CTAGCACAGGTTATCCTAACTTAACCAAACGTAGCCTTCATAACCTAACTTGTCGAAACCACTGTTGCTGGCCTCCGCGGAGCACACCAGAATATACTAGAGAACAGTATTGCGTGGAAGTACACCGCATTGCCGTTAATATCACAAGAGTCAAAGATATCCAGACCAAACCTAACCTGCCCTGACCTTAACGAACGTTACGTAACTCGAT
>NW_017025770.1:0-211 GCF_001483705.2 Eufriesea mexicana | reverse complement strand
GCATAGCGACGGGTGTAGCCCGCCAATTGAATACTTCCTCCTTATTTATGAAAGAAAGATAGCTCACCACAATATTATTCAAAAAAGTCAATAAAATTGAATTTTCCAGCCAGATTCAACAGCATTGCAATGGATATAGCACGATAATAGTATCTTTCCTCCTTACCCATGCAAGGAAGATAGCTCACCACGGTATTAGTCGAAAATGTCA
>NW_017025769.1:0-211 GCF_001483705.2 Eufriesea mexicana | reverse complement strand
GAGGTCACGTCATATCTAATATGCTCTGCATGTCGTTGGGGAGGCCGGCAATTGTGTACCCGGATCGTTAGGTTTAGTTAATCTACGTTTGCATATGTTAGGTTAGGACAGGTTAGGGAACGATTTCTTTGACATTTGTATAAGCTGCATATTCTATACGCTGCTCTTCGGTGGCTTTCTGAGCCCTACCCTAATCCAGTATATTCTGCTT
>NW_017025768.1:0-211 GCF_001483705.2 Eufriesea mexicana | reverse complement strand
CAATAGAATCTTTCGTCCATATTCATTCAAGAAAGTTAGCTCACAGCGATATTAGTCGAAAATATGAATAAAATTGAATTTTCCAGCCAGATGCTACAGCATTGCAATGGCTATAGCACGCCAGTAGGATCTTTCCTCATTATTTATACAAGAAAGTTAGCTCGCCACGATATTATTCGAAAATGTCTAAAAAATTGAATTTTCCATCCAG
>NW_017025767.1:0-211 GCF_001483705.2 Eufriesea mexicana | reverse complement strand
AACAATAGACTCTTTGTTTATTTTGATATCGCGTGACTCGTGGCAGATTTGCGGATTTCGGAACCTAACCTAACCCCTTGCGATACGATTTAATTACGAAAAATTACGCGTCGAGATAATTAAATAGCGCACCTATCCCATCCACGACGAAATTAGACAAAAATCTGAGAAAGTCTCCTTATTTTATGCACTTCGAAACGTGCATGACAGC
>NW_017025766.1:0-211 GCF_001483705.2 Eufriesea mexicana | reverse complement strand
TTACTGGAATATATCTCCTGCTTTGTGAAGGATCATCGTTGGTGTCGTAATGACACTTACTGCGTAATAGGCTTTCCTCGTTGGTCTGCACTGAAGTCGTAGAATTAAGCGAATATGCTTCACAATCACTATAATATTTGCACATTCACGAAGAATCTTTAAATGAAATCCCAATGGTGAAACTGTCCAGATGACATTATGTAAAGGTTCC
>NW_017025765.1:0-211 GCF_001483705.2 Eufriesea mexicana | reverse complement strand
AACAGGCCTAGACCACTATTGCTAGCCTCACCGGAGCAAAGCAGAATGAACTAGAGCACAGTATGTAGCAGAAACCCAGCGCACTGCAGTGAATAGCACAAAAGGCGAAGATATCCTAACCCAACCAGTCCTTTCCTAACCTAGCCAGACGTAGCATAACTCAAAATAACGTGCCGCGGCCACTGCTCCTGGTCTCCCCATAGCCTAGTAG
>NW_017025764.1:0-211 GCF_001483705.2 Eufriesea mexicana | reverse complement strand
GAAGGCCAGCAATCTTTGTCTCGGCACGATATGTTGTGTCGGGTTAGGTTCGGCTAGGTTGGGGTAGGCAAATTTTGGTTAGGATAGCTTTAACTCTTTCGCTGTACACTACTATTCGGTGGACTTGAGGGCTCTACTGTATTCTGGTATGTACTGCTTAGCTCTGGGGAGTGCAGCATTTGCGGTTTCCATACGTTAGGTTGGGTTATGC
>NW_017025763.1:0-211 GCF_001483705.2 Eufriesea mexicana | reverse complement strand
TAAGTCCTGCTTCGCACTGTGGAGTGCAGCAATATGGGTATCGTCATGTTAGGCGGATTTAGGTTACGTTTGGCAATGTTCCGCTTGTTTGTGTTAGGCTTGTGTAGCAAAGACTTTTCTGATGTACGACGCGCTTCTATGGATTTCAGCGTCCTACTTACTGCTAGCGTATTCTGCTTGGCTCTGGGCAGGCCAGCAATGGCTGTCGCGG
>NW_017025762.1:0-211 GCF_001483705.2 Eufriesea mexicana | reverse complement strand
CTCCCCATAGCAAAGCAGAATGTAGTGGAGTAGAGTGGACCTGAGTAGTCCACCGAATAACAGAGTATAGCACGAAAGACGTAGCTATTCTTACCTAACTTAACATATCGTAACAAAGCCAAACGTAATCTAACTCGGCCTAAGGCATCCGCTGTTGCTCGTTACCTCAGACTCGACCAGATTATTATATATCAATGTATAGCGCAGAAAT
>NW_017025761.1:0-211 GCF_001483705.2 Eufriesea mexicana | reverse complement strand
ATGTATGGATGGATGGATATATGGATGGATAGGTGTATGGAAAGATGGATGTTTGGATGGATGAATGTATGGATAAATGTTTGTGTGGATGGACGGATGTATGGATGGATTGAGGTATGGATGGATGGATGTATCGAAAGATAGACGTACGAATGGTAGGATTTATGGATGTACGGATGTATGGATGTATGGATGGACGGATGGATGTATG
>NW_017025760.1:0-211 GCF_001483705.2 Eufriesea mexicana | reverse complement strand
TTTCAACAAGTCCCCTTTGACTTAGAACTTCTTTTTCCTTTTATGTTGCGATACCACACTATTATATTATAAACCTCCTAGGACACTGTATTTTGCCATAATAAAATCCTACCATAATAAATACCATAATAAAATCCTACTTCTCCCGAAATTTTTATTCACGGAATCATTAAAAATTTCCCAAAAGTTCACTAAAATCCTTTTATTTTTT
>NW_017025759.1:0-211 GCF_001483705.2 Eufriesea mexicana | reverse complement strand
ATTATACAATCACAATTCTGGAATGGCGTTCTAACTTATGTCGTCGATGAACAAATTACTCCACAGCTAAAGTACTTTCATGATGGCTGCCCTCAGTACTGTGTTGCCAATTATTAATTCCTCGAGGGAGAATGGAACTGTCCTTCTCCATTCTAGAAATGCTGTGGAATATGTATCGTTAGTTTACAGATCATACAACAGCTACAGTGCC
>NW_017025758.1:0-211 GCF_001483705.2 Eufriesea mexicana | reverse complement strand
CCCATTCAGATTCTATAGCATTGCAATGGCTACAACTCGCCAGAAGCATCGTTCCTCATTATTAATGCAAGAAAGCTTTCTTGCAACGATATTAGACGGAAAAGTCAATAAAATTAGCATATCCGGTCAGTCTCTATTGCATTGAAAGGGTTATAGCAAGCCAATGGTATATTTCCTTCATATTCATGCGAGAAAGATTGCTCACCATGAT
>NW_017025757.1:0-211 GCF_001483705.2 Eufriesea mexicana | reverse complement strand
CAGAAATCTATAGAATTGCAGTGTACAGCACAAGAGTCATTGCTACCAGAACCGAACCCAAGTAAACGTAACAAGACCAAACGTTGCGTAACTCAGCATAACGTGCCGAGGCCACGGCATTCGGCCTCCCCCGCGCCAAGCAGAGTAGAGTATAGCACAGTAGGTCACAGGAATCCACCGTATAACTGTGTATGGAACGAAAGCCAAAGAT
>NW_017025756.1:0-211 GCF_001483705.2 Eufriesea mexicana | reverse complement strand
TTATATTGGCATGCTATAGCCATAGCAATGCAATAGAATCTTCCTGGAAAGTTCAATTTTATTAACATTTTCGACTAATATCGTGGTGAGCTAGCTTCGTTGCATAAGTATGGAGGACAGATACTTTTGGCGTGCGATGGCCATTGCGATGCTGCAGAATCGGTCAGGATAGTTCAATTTTATTGTCATTTCTGATTAATATCGTGGTAAG
>NW_017025755.1:0-211 GCF_001483705.2 Eufriesea mexicana | reverse complement strand
CAAGCTTAAACGAACGCAACATTACTCAACCAAATATCACACGGCAGCAATTGCTGGCCCCCACAGATAATCATATGGTAGTGGAGCAACACATAGGGTAGACGTCGACCGAATAGCAATGTATACCACAGAAGTCAAAGCTATCTTGACCAAACCTGTACTAACCTGGCCAAGCAATGCGTATCGTAACCCAACCTTGCGTGTCGAGCCC
>NW_017025754.1:0-211 GCF_001483705.2 Eufriesea mexicana | reverse complement strand
GTTAATTTTTTATTTCATTCGTTTCGTTATTTTTCTTTTGTAAGTTACGTCGTCTGCCACTGATATTAATTTATACAAACGAATTTTTTGATGCATAAGGAATTATAACACGGACACTAATTAAACAACCACTTCCGCAATTCGCATGGAGATTAAAAGTGTTCCCTTTGCTTTATGCACTTTTGTTCCCTTTATGACAATGAAATGCTGA
>NW_017025753.1:0-211 GCF_001483705.2 Eufriesea mexicana | reverse complement strand
ATTGCAATGCTATAGAATCTGAGTGGAAAATTCAATTTCATTAACATTTTCGAATGATATCGTTGTGAGCTAAATTTGTTGCATAGATACTGCGGTAAGATCCTCTTGGTATGCTATATCCATTGCAATGCCATAGAATCTGACTGGGAAATTCATTTTTATTGACATTTCCGACTAATATCGTGGTGAGCAAATTTTGTTGCATAAATAA
>NW_017025752.1:0-211 GCF_001483705.2 Eufriesea mexicana | reverse complement strand
ATGGATTGAGGTACGGGTGGACGATTGTACGTATGTATGAATGTATGGATTTATATATGTATGAATGTATGGATGGATGGTTGTATCGAATGGTGGAAGTACGAATGCACGTGTTTTTGAATTTATGGTCGTGTGGATGTGTGGATGAATACATGGATGGGTATATGAATGGATAGGTTTATGGATCGAGGGATGTATGGATGGGTGGATC
>NW_017025751.1:0-211 GCF_001483705.2 Eufriesea mexicana | reverse complement strand
TGAGCCGTAACTCCGCGCGTGGTCAGCAATTTCGAATTAATGCATAACGAATTACAAACGGATGCATATCGCTATAATCAAACTGCAGACGTATATTCACCTCTACACACTCGCGATAAACGTATCTCTACCGAACCAGGTTAGGTTTGCTTAGCTTAACCAAGGCTAGTTAATTACGTTCGATAAGGAAAAGGTTATACTGCCGCAAACG
>NW_017025750.1:0-211 GCF_001483705.2 Eufriesea mexicana | reverse complement strand
GTGGCTTGGACATTTGCGCTGTGCACTGCTATTCTGTAAATTTCTGCGCTCTACTGTGCTCTGATACATTCTGCTTCACACTGAGGAGGCGTGCAATATAGGTCTCAGCACGTTAGGTTTAGTTAGTCTACGTTTCGTTAGGTTAGCTTGGTCTGGTTCGGTTAGGGTGTCGTTGACTTTTGTGCTGTACATTTCTATCTTCTGGCTTTCT
>NW_017025749.1:0-211 GCF_001483705.2 Eufriesea mexicana | reverse complement strand
GCAGAAATCCACCGAATAACAGTGTATAGCACAGAAGTAAAAGCCACCATAACCAAACTTAACGAAACCTGACCTAACCAAGCGTAACCTAGCCAGACCAAACGTGCCACGACCACTATTACTGGTCTCCCCGGAGACAAGCAGATGACACTAGGGCAACGCAGTACACAGACATCGGCCGAAGAGCAGTGCATAGCGCAAGAGTCAAAGC
>NW_017025748.1:0-211 GCF_001483705.2 Eufriesea mexicana | reverse complement strand
AAAAGTCAAAGTTATCTTATCCTAACTTAACCAAACGTAACGTATCCGAACGTGATCTGACTCCACCTAACCGCCCTGTACGATTATTGCTGACATCCGCAGAGTCAAGCGGATCAGTCTAGGGCGCAGTAGAGCGCAGAAAACCGCCGCGGTACTGCGTAAAGCACAGAAGTCACAGATATACTAACCAAACCAGAACTTCAGTAACACA
>NW_017025747.1:0-211 GCF_001483705.2 Eufriesea mexicana | reverse complement strand
GACTGGTCAGGTCTGCTCAGGTCAGATCAGTCAGGACAGGTCAGGTCAGGTCAAGTCAGGTCATGTCAGGTCATGTCAGATCAGGTCAGTTCAGGTCTGGTCAGGTCAGGTCAGGTCAGGTCATGTCAGGTCAGATCTGGTCAGATGGTGTCCTTTCAGGTCAGTTCAGGTCACGCCAGGTCATGTCATGTCAGGTCCGGTCAAGTCCGGT
>NW_017025746.1:0-211 GCF_001483705.2 Eufriesea mexicana | reverse complement strand
CCTCTACTCACCACACCAAACATAACATAACCGAACGACGCATACCTCAACCTGATGAACCGGCGCCACTGCTTCTCGCCTCCCAAGAGCCAAGCAGATTATACTACAGCACAGCAGAGCGCACAAATCCACCGTGTTGCAGTGAACGGAACAAAAGCCGTAGATATCCTAGCGTAACCTGACCAAACTTAACACAATCAGACGTAGCATA
>NW_017025745.1:0-211 GCF_001483705.2 Eufriesea mexicana | reverse complement strand
AAATATCATAACCTAACCTCACCAAACCTACCAGGACCAAGCCTTGCCTAACTCAGCATAACGAGCCAAGACCACCATCTCTGTCTTCGCCAGGGCCAAGCTGAACATGTCAGAACAAAGCAGAGAGCCGAAATCCACCGAATAGTATTGCGTAACACAAAAGTCGAAGCTATCCTCTTCAAACCCAAGGAATCCTAACGTAGCCAAACGT
>NW_017025744.1:0-211 GCF_001483705.2 Eufriesea mexicana | reverse complement strand
AATAGACATTTTCGACTGATATCTTGGTGAACTATGTTTCTTGCATAAAGAAGGGTGAAATATGCTATTGGCTTGCTGTAGCCATGGTAATGCTATAGAGTCTGGCAGGAAAATTCAATTTTATTGTCATTTTCGACTACTATCGTGATGGCCTAACTTTCTTGCACATAGAAGGAGGAAAGATTCTACTGGCGTACTATAGTCACTGCAA
>NW_017025743.1:0-211 GCF_001483705.2 Eufriesea mexicana | reverse complement strand
TTTCTAATATTTTCAGCTTGGCTCTGGTGAGGACAGCAATAGTGTTCTGGGTACGTTTGCTTTAGTCAGGTAACGTTTGTTTACGGTAGGGTGGATCAGGTTAGGTTAGGGTATCTTCGACTTTTGTGCTATTCCCTGCAATGCGGTTCGTTTCTGCGCACTGCTCTGTTCTAGTACACTTAGCTTGTCTCTATGGAGGCCATCAGTAGCG
>NW_017025742.1:0-211 GCF_001483705.2 Eufriesea mexicana | reverse complement strand
ATAATCAATGTATACATCAGCTACATATACAAATATTAAAAATTCCCGGTACGGTAATTGCATAATCCAACTATATAGCATACTAGTCGTTGGATTAATCTGTCCATTGATGATATGGATTCCACGGTATTCCCTGAATTGTCAGTGCATCCTTCAGTTATAGCTAGAGGTATTTACGGCTGCCAGTGCGGTAGTTGGTACATCCACCAAT
>NW_017025741.1:0-211 GCF_001483705.2 Eufriesea mexicana | reverse complement strand
ATGTCAATAAAATTGAACTTTCCAGACAGATTCTATAGCATTGCGACGGCTATAGCAAGTGAAATGTATCTTTGCTCCTTGTACATGCAAGAAAGTTAGCTCACTAAGGTGTTAGACGATAATGTTAATAAATTTGAAATGCCCAAAGACATTCTACATCAATGCAATGGCTATAGCACGCCAATATTATCCTTCCTCCTTATTTATGCAA
>NW_017025740.1:0-211 GCF_001483705.2 Eufriesea mexicana | reverse complement strand
CGATAAATGAATACAATTTACTCAATTTTATCTTTTAAAAACTCATATAAACTCAACTTCTATAATTCATAAACCTTCATAACATTTCCTACACGTTTCCCCAAAAAACAGACCCTATTGGCTGTCACATGGTACACGAGAATGAAATACATAAGCAAATGGATACGACTATTTTCTCAAGCGTATAGTAAGCTAGCGGTAATATCTACCA
>NW_017025739.1:0-211 GCF_001483705.2 Eufriesea mexicana | reverse complement strand
CAAGAATGACAGAATTTATCTTTTATTACTCTATCTATGTTTGATATAAATTATAAAATTGGAAGAATAACGCATTTAATTATAGATATTTATTAGATATCTATATAATACTACTCGAATAAACTAAAATTTGAATATCCAATTATTGCAAATTTATTTTAAATTTTCAATTTAATAATTCCTTAGTATATTATTTATTTGCAGACATGTA
>NW_017025738.1:0-211 GCF_001483705.2 Eufriesea mexicana | reverse complement strand
ATGGCAGAAGCCAACCGTACAGCGATGTAAAGCACAAGAGTCAAAGCTATCTTCTCCCAACCTTACCAAACGTACTGTAACCCACGTAACATATCTAATCCTGCCATACCGAGACCACTATTGCTGCCATACCGAGAGCCAAGCAGGTCATATTAGAGCAATGTAAAGCGCAGGATCCCACCGCAGAACGGCGTAGAGTGCAGAAGTCAAA
>NW_017025737.1:0-211 GCF_001483705.2 Eufriesea mexicana | reverse complement strand
TAACCCAACCTATCGTGGCGAGACATTTATTGCTGCTCGCCCCAGATCCATGCATAACAAATTAGAGGAAAGTAGGGCGCAGAAATCCATAGAGGAGCAGCGTGAAGCAGAACAGACGTAGGTATCCAAGCCACACCTGAACCAACCGTGACTCGCCAAACGTAGCATAGCTAAATCCAGGGTGCCGACACCACAATTTCTGACCTCCACA
>NW_017025736.1:0-211 GCF_001483705.2 Eufriesea mexicana | reverse complement strand
AGGTCTGGTCGGGTCAGGTCAAGACATGTCAGGTCAGATCAGGTCAGCCCAGATCATGTCAGGGCAGGTAAGGTCAGTTCAGGTCAGTTCAGGTCAGGCCATGTCAGGCCCGGTCAGGCAAGGTCAGGTCAGGACAGGTCAGGTCATATCAGGTCAGATGCTGTCAGCTCAGGTCAGTTCAGGTCAGTTCAGGTCAGGCCTGGCCAGATCA
>NW_017025735.1:0-211 GCF_001483705.2 Eufriesea mexicana | reverse complement strand
GAAACCTAGGTCATGGGGTCCAAAAACTTTGGACTTTGAGTCCAGAAATTTTGATCATCGAATCTAAAAACCTAAGTCACGAAGTCTACAGATTTATTTCGTCGAATTTAGAAACCTAGGTCATGGGGTCCAAAATCTTTGAACTTCAAGTTCAGAAATTTCGGTCATCGAATCTAGAGACCTAGGTCGTGGTATTCAGAAACTTTGTTCG
>NW_017025734.1:0-211 GCF_001483705.2 Eufriesea mexicana | reverse complement strand
TGCTACGTTGGCTTGTGTTACGTTTGGATGGGTTAGATCATTATTGATTTCACTTTTGCGCTACCCACTGACATTCGGTGGATTTCTGCGACCTACTCTCCTCCAATATGTTCCGCTTGGCTCCGGAGGGCAGCTGTTGTGGTCTCGTCGCGTTAGGAAAGGTTACGTTACGTTTGGTCACGTCCGGATAGAGTAGCTTTGACTTTTGGGC
>NW_017025733.1:0-211 GCF_001483705.2 Eufriesea mexicana | reverse complement strand
ACCCGTTGCAGTGCGATCGGATCTGGTCGGTCCGACGAGCTGGGTGTCTCGCGAGAGGAGTTCTGCCGCGCAGTCGTTAGGATGTGGGCGAGGAGCACCGCCGCCGGTCCGCACGGCATCCCAAGCCGAGCCTTTGCACTGCCTCTGTAGGCGTGGGTTGACAGTTTGCGGCGGCAGTTCGACAGCTGCATCAGGGCCGGTCGTTTCCCGG
>NW_017025732.1:0-211 GCF_001483705.2 Eufriesea mexicana | reverse complement strand
GTCAAAAAATCCAACCCACGCCAACCTAACCTACCCTAACGAGACGAAATACATCTCATACTGTCGTGCCGACACCACCATTACTGGCCACCCCAGAGCAAAGTAGGACAGATTAGAGCACCGTAGATGTTGAGAATCCACCGAATAGCAGTGCTTGGCACAAAAATTTAACTTATTCCTTCCTAACCTTCCCAAACGTGGCAGACGGAAC
>NW_017025731.1:0-211 GCF_001483705.2 Eufriesea mexicana | reverse complement strand
ATCGGCGGAAAGCAGTGTACACACAAAAGTCTAAACTATCCTATCCTAACCTCGCCGGACGTAACATAACCGAACGTAGCATATCACAACCTATGGTGCCGAGACCACCATTGCTGGAATCCCCAGAACCAAGCAGAATGTACTAGAGCACACTAGAGCGCAGAAGCCCGCCGAATAGCAGTGTATAGCACAAAAGTCGAATCTATAACGT
>NW_017025730.1:0-211 GCF_001483705.2 Eufriesea mexicana | reverse complement strand
CCGTATAGCAATGTATACCACGAAAGACAAAGCTATCCAGACCTTACCCAAGCAAGCATAGCATAACCATACGTAACCAAACTCGACCTAACGTGCAGAGACCACAATTGCTGGCCTCCCCGGAGCCAAGCAGAGCGTATTACAGTATAGTATAGCGCAGAAGTCCGCCGAATAGCGGTATATATCACAAAAGTGAAAGTTGTCCCATCCT
>NW_017025729.1:0-211 GCF_001483705.2 Eufriesea mexicana | reverse complement strand
CTCGGCACGTCAGTTTGAGGAAGGCTCTGCTTGTCCATGTTCTGTTGGTCTGGAATTGGTTTGAGTAGCTATGACTTATTTAATATACACTGCGATTCTATGGATTTCTGTGTCCTACTCTCCACTAATGTGTTCTGCTTGACTCTGTGGAGCCCAGGAATGGTGGTCGCGTTACGTTACTTTGATTTATGCTTCGTTTGGCTATGCTACG
>NW_017025728.1:0-211 GCF_001483705.2 Eufriesea mexicana | reverse complement strand
TGCTATATAATCTTGCTGGAAAATTCAATTTTATTGAAATTTTCGACTAATATCGTGGTGAGCTAACTTTCTTCCATAAATAAGGCGGGAAGATTCTATTGGCGTGCTATTGCCATTGCAATGCTTTAAAATCTGGATGGAAAATTCAATTTTATTGATAGTTTCGACTAATATCGTGGTGGGCTATCTTTCCTGCATAAATAAGGAGGAA
>NW_017025727.1:0-211 GCF_001483705.2 Eufriesea mexicana | reverse complement strand
TGGATGTACATATGGATGGATGAGTGCATGGATGGATGGATGTGTGGATTTATGGATGTATGGACGGATGGATGTATGGAAGGGTGGATGTATTAATGTCTGGACGTTTGAATGTATGGATGTATGAATGTGTGGCCGTAGTTGCGTAATGGACGCGTGGATGAATGTAAGCATGGATGTATGGATGTACGAATTTATGGATGTACGGGTG
>NW_017025726.1:0-211 GCF_001483705.2 Eufriesea mexicana | reverse complement strand
AGGCTACGTTTGGTTAGACTATGTTAGCTATGGTTAGGTTTGTGTAGCTTCGACTTCTCCGCAGTACACTGAGATTCTATGGCCATCTGCTCTCCCCTCTCCTCTAATATGTACCGCTCGTCCCTGGGAGAACAGCAGTAGTGGTCTTGTCACGTTAGGTTGAGTTCTTTTACGTTTGGTGACGTTACGATTGGTTAGGTTAGGAGGGTCT
>NW_017025725.1:0-211 GCF_001483705.2 Eufriesea mexicana | reverse complement strand
CATGATATTAGTCGAAAATGTCAATAAATTTGAATTTTCCAACTACATTCTGTATCATTGCAAAGACTATTGCACGCCAACAGAATTATTCCAGGTTATTTATGCAAGAAAGGTGGCCCACCACGATATTAGTCTAAAATATCGGTAGAATTGAATTTTCCTGCCAGACTTCATAGCATTGGAAGGGCTATAGCACGCCAATAGTATCTTT
>NW_017025724.1:0-211 GCF_001483705.2 Eufriesea mexicana | reverse complement strand
GATGTATACTTCTACCGACAAATTAAGAATTTATTGAAAAAAGAAAAAACAAATCAGACTTTTTTACCAATCCAATTGTTCACAGACATATAATATCGCGCATAATTTAAGAATAGTTTTTATGAGTGCAAATCTTTGTGAACGATCAGTCAACAGCGTTTGTAAATGCTTTTAACATACTTTTAATATGTACTTATATTAGTGAGATGAG
>NW_017025723.1:0-211 GCF_001483705.2 Eufriesea mexicana | reverse complement strand
CAAGACGTAGAACTTAATCATCCCAATTGCTATGACCGTAGACACATACCGGACTTACTACAGACCTATACCCTATCAGCATACGACTATGGCTGCTGGAACCTCCTATTGATTCCAGAAGGAACAGTGACCCCATGGCCATCCTGGTACTCGATGCATGATGAAATTGACGGTGGCTTGAATGAGTGTTGGAGACGAGTCGTGGCGATGT
>NW_017025722.1:0-211 GCF_001483705.2 Eufriesea mexicana | reverse complement strand
CGAGGTTTTAGGTTGCGAGGAATCCCAAAGATATCGAGCTGGGTCGGAATAAAAATTTTTCTCGAATTCGGGATATGGTCTTGGAAATATTCTGGGTCCCAAAAATGTCGAGAACCCAGTGGTCGTAATGGGATGGTAATTTTTCTCAAGTTCGAGACACGATCTCAAAAATGTTGAAATCCTATGCTTAAAACAGAGTAGGAATTTTTGT
>NW_017025721.1:0-211 GCF_001483705.2 Eufriesea mexicana | reverse complement strand
GCAAGAAAGCTAGCTCACCACGATATTAGCGGAAAATGTCTATAAAATTGAATTTTCCTACCGATTTATATTGCAGTGCAATTGCTATAACACGCCAATAGAATTTTTCCCCCTTATTTTTGCAAGAAGATTAGCTCAACACGATATCAGTCGAAAATGTAAATAAAATTGAATTTTCCAGCCATATTCTATAGCATTGCAATGGCTATAG
>NW_017025720.1:0-211 GCF_001483705.2 Eufriesea mexicana | reverse complement strand
CTAGTCTAACCTAACCTAAAGTAACAAAACTCAACCTAACGTATAGCGACCGATATTGGTGGCATGCCCAGGGCCAAGCAGAGCATATTAGAGGAAAGCAGATTGCAGTAATCCATAGGATAGCAGTGTATTGCAGAAGAGCCAACGGGAAACCCTAACGAAACCCAAATAAACCTGAGCTGACCGAAAGTAACATAACTCAACACAACGC
>NW_017025719.1:0-211 GCF_001483705.2 Eufriesea mexicana | reverse complement strand
GCTGGCCTCCACAGAGAAAAGCAAAATGTACTAGAGCACGATAGTGCGCAGGATCCACCGCTTCGAGGTGTATAACGAAAAAGCCAAAGATAAGAAAACTCCACCTGACCTAACCTAACCTATCCAATCATAGACCAACACAACATAGCATGCAGAGAACCCCATTGTAGGCCTCCCCAGAGTCAAGCACCACATACTAGAGCACAATAGG
>NW_017025718.1:0-211 GCF_001483705.2 Eufriesea mexicana | reverse complement strand
CCCGACCTGACCTGACCTGACCTGTCCCGACATGTCCTGACCTGACCTGACCTGACCTGACCTAACCAGACCTGACCTGACCTGACATAACTTGATCTGAACTGAAGTGAACTGACCTGACTAGACCAGACCTGAACTGAGCTTACCAGACTGATCTGTCCTGACCTGACCTGATCTGACCTGACATGACTGATGTGATCTGACCTGACCT
>NW_017025717.1:0-211 GCF_001483705.2 Eufriesea mexicana | reverse complement strand
CCGAGACCACCATCGAGACCCACACTAGAGCCAAGCAGAACATATTAGAGTGGAGTATGTCGCTGAAGCCAATAGAATCGCCTCGTATAGCACAAGAGTCGATGTTACCCTATCCTAACATAGGCAAACGTAACAAAATCGAACGTACCATAACTCAAGCTTACGTGCCGAGGTCACTATTGCTGGCCTCCCCACAGGCAAGCAGAGGATA
>NW_017025716.1:0-211 GCF_001483705.2 Eufriesea mexicana | reverse complement strand
GGCTGTACTTAGTACTGTGCTGTCAGTTGTTAATGTTTCGAGATGTCATGGGAAGATCACTTGTCACTCTAGCGTTGCTATAAAATTTAAGTCATCACTGAATATATCGATCCAATGGATGCACTGCACTATTAATGGTTGAAATGAGAACCGCACTGACAATTGCGAATATCTCTAGCCACAACCGTACTATATATATTGGTTACCCTAG
>NW_017025715.1:0-211 GCF_001483705.2 Eufriesea mexicana | reverse complement strand
CCATCCTGTCCCAACCTAACCAATCGTAATAATGCCAAACGTAATCAAACTCTGCCTAACGTACCGCCGAAACTGTTGCTGGCTTCCCCAGAGCCAAGCGGATCATATTAGTTGTGGGTATGGCACAGAAATCCACGGAAACGCAGTGTATAGAAGAAAAATCAGACCTACCCATGCCTTGCACATTCTAACGTAAACTAACCATATGTAA
>NW_017025714.1:0-211 GCF_001483705.2 Eufriesea mexicana | reverse complement strand
AGAATTCTAGTGGTCTACTATAGCCATTGCAATGCTGTAGAATCTGGCTGTAACATTCAATTTAATTCACATTTTCGACTAATATCGTCGTGAGCTGATTTTCTTGCATAAATAAGGAGGAGAGATTCTATTCGCGTGCAGTAGCCAATGCAATGCTATAGAATCAGGCAGGAAAATTCAATTTCATTGACATTTTCGAGTAACATCGTGG
>NW_017025713.1:0-211 GCF_001483705.2 Eufriesea mexicana | reverse complement strand
TGGAAATATCAATACTATTGACAATTTCGACTGTTATCGTGGTGAGGTGCTTCCTTGCCTATGCAAGCAGGGTAGATTCTATTGGCGTGCTGTAGACATTGCAATGATAAAGATTGTGTTTGAACAATTCAGTTTTATTGAGATTTTAAGTTAATATCGTGGTGAGTGAACTTTCTCGCAGAGGTAAGGAGGAAAGATTCTATTGGCGTGC
>NW_017025712.1:0-211 GCF_001483705.2 Eufriesea mexicana | reverse complement strand
GCTTTAGAACTGAAAGCATCGGTGGATAGATCAATGCAATGCATATGAGGCTGTGTAGGTGGCTATAATATGCATTGTTAATTGCTAATATCTCTAGAGACGATTGATCCATTCATTAATAACTCCTAAAATGCTGCGGGATTTTAACGGTAACTGAATTGATTAGCCCAATGGCTACGGTACTGCGCTGATGGCAATAATCCGTGCTTAA
>NW_017025711.1:0-211 GCF_001483705.2 Eufriesea mexicana | reverse complement strand
GCTTTAGAACTGAAAGCATCGGTGGATAGATCAATGCAATGCATATGAGGCTGTGTAGGTGGCCATAATATGTATTGTTAATTGCAAATATCTCTAGAGACGATTGATCCATTCATTAATAACTCCTAAAATGCTGCGGGATTTTAATGGTAACTGAATTGATTAGCCCAATGGCTACGGTACTGCGCTGATGGCAATAATCCGTGCTTAA
>NW_017025710.1:0-211 GCF_001483705.2 Eufriesea mexicana | reverse complement strand
ACGCCTTCAATCCAATGGCAAGTACAGCCATCTACTTGCCAGAGAATAAGTCTATTCAGAACATATAAGCTGCTATAACTTGGTGATTAGATCCCATAACGCCTTCAATCCAATGGCAAGTACAGCCATCTACTCGCCAGAGAACGATTATATTCAAAACCTATAAGCTGCCATAGCTTGGTGATAAGATCGCATATCGCCCACAATCCAA
>NW_017025709.1:0-211 GCF_001483705.2 Eufriesea mexicana | reverse complement strand
ATTCTCCAACCCCTAATCTAAAAAAAAAGGAAACACAAATAAATGAATCCATCACTAAGACTTCCGTTTCACAAAAATATTCCCAATATAACTATAGCCTTACACAAATCTATTTTATTACCAATCCAATTTTTGTATAAACATTAAAATTTCACAAATTATTCCATTCTTCAACCCCTAATAAAAAGGAAACACACACACAAATGAACCC
>NW_017025708.1:0-211 GCF_001483705.2 Eufriesea mexicana | reverse complement strand
TTGCTGCGCGCTACTGTGCTCTGGTATATTCAGCTTGGAAATGGGGAAGCCAGCTGTAGAGCTTTCGGAACTTTAGCCTGGGTTAGGTTGCGTTCGGATTTGTTACGTTTGGTTGGGTTAGGACAGGGTAGCACTGACTTTTGCGCTTCACACTGTTATTCGGAGGGTTTCTGCGCTCTACTCTGCTCTAGTGTGTTCGGCTTGGCTCTGG
>NW_017025707.1:0-211 GCF_001483705.2 Eufriesea mexicana | reverse complement strand
AATTCAATTTTATTGACATTATCGACTACTATCGTGGCGACCTAACTCTCTTCCACATATAGGTAGGAAAGATTCTACTGGCATGCTATACCCATTGCAGTGGCATAGAATCTGCCTGGACAATTCAATTTTATTGACTATTTCGACAAATATCGTGGAGACGTAAATTTCTTGCATAAATAAGGACGATAGATACTATTGGCGTGATACA
>NW_017025706.1:0-211 GCF_001483705.2 Eufriesea mexicana | reverse complement strand
TAGCAGCCCGCAGCCTCGTTACCAGCGGGGGCCACGTGGAGGCGGAGCTGCCAGCTTTCGCTCCGTCCCAGCAGGATGGCGTGTGCCGATATACCTGCACAGTCCCGGTATCCGTCTTTGGATACCGCCTGCGGTGACGGTCACAGGCTAGCACGAAAGACAAAGCTATCTTAACAAAACTTATCCTAACCCAACACAACCAAACGTAACC
>NW_017025705.1:0-211 GCF_001483705.2 Eufriesea mexicana | reverse complement strand
GAGCTAGTTTTGTTGCAAAAATAGGAAGGATAGACTCTATTGGCATGGTATAGACATTGCAATGCTATAGAATTTGACTGGAAATTTCAATTTTACTGACATTTTCGACTAATAACGTGGTTAGTAAATTTTGTTGCTTGAATAAGGTGGAAAGATTCTATTGGCATGCTATAGCCATAGTAATGCTATAGAATCTGACTGGAAATTACAA
>NW_017025704.1:0-211 GCF_001483705.2 Eufriesea mexicana | reverse complement strand
CGTGCCGAGACCTCCATTACTGTCCTCCGCAGAGCAAAGCAGAACATGATATAACACAGTAGATCGCATGAACCCACCGAACAGCAGTTTACACAACGAAAGTCGAAACTACCCTACCCTAACCCAAACAAACATGCCCTAACCAAATGTAGGCTACCTCAACTTGACGCGTCGAGACAAATATTACTGTCCTCTTCAGAGTCGTGCAGGG
>NW_017025703.1:0-211 GCF_001483705.2 Eufriesea mexicana | reverse complement strand
GGCAGCGATGGTGCTATCTTCACGTTATTCTCAATCTGGCTACGTTACAATGGGTTAGGTTGACACAGGTTGGGTTAGGATATCCATGACTTTTGTGCATCGCACTGCGGTGCAATGGATTTCTGCGCTCTACTGTGCTCTAGTATATTCTGCTCGACTCTGAGGTTGCCAGCAATAGTGGTCGCGGCACGATAGGTTGAGCTGGGTTACG
>NW_017025702.1:0-211 GCF_001483705.2 Eufriesea mexicana | reverse complement strand
TATCAAAAATAAAGATATTAAGATAAGAGTCATGCTATAAACACAGCCTATAGTAAATACGAAACACTAAGTATAAATAAATCTGAGTGCGAAAAATGCATGCCAATATCTAAAACATGTCATGGTTTTTAAAAAAATCCCAAAAGTATTGAGTTCTATAGGATTGCAATACCCCCATGAAAGGAAGCAAGTTCCATGGATGTGGGATTGG
>NW_017025701.1:0-211 GCF_001483705.2 Eufriesea mexicana | reverse complement strand
ATGCATTTACGGATGTGCCTATGGATGTATGTATGGATGAGTGTATGGGGTTATGCATGGATGAATGGACGTATGTATGGATGGATGAATGCATGTCTGGATGTATGGATGTATGGATGTATGGACGTAACGATGTACGAATTTATGTATGTACGGGTGTATGGATGTATGGATGGATGTATGGATGTGTGGATGTATGAATGTATGGATG
>NW_017025700.1:0-211 GCF_001483705.2 Eufriesea mexicana | reverse complement strand
AAGATCGATATTAATTAATATATCAAATTTAAGATAACGTAAAGGTGCGCGAGCTATCGAAATCAAATAATTCTACCTGTTAATTATTATACGATTTCTTATTTATTACTGAAAGAAATATCGCCAGCTTTGTAGCAAAAAGTCTTTCAACTCCTACTCATTTTTAGTCAAAAGATCGTCGAGTGAAAAGGGTTAAAAAAGTACAAGAAAT
>NW_017025699.1:0-211 GCF_001483705.2 Eufriesea mexicana | reverse complement strand
TAGAGCAGAGTAGATCACTGGAATCCACCTAATAACTGTGTGTTGCACGAAAGTCATAGCTATACCCAACCAAAATTTTCCTAACCTAACCTATCCAAACGCAACCTAACCCAACTTGGCGTCCCTCGACCACTATAGCTCGCCCCTGCAGAGTCGTGCAGAGTATAGTAGAGCTCCGTAGGACGCAGAAATACATCAAACAGCAGCCTAC
>NW_017025698.1:0-211 GCF_001483705.2 Eufriesea mexicana | reverse complement strand
ATATAGCACGCCAATTGAATCGTTCCTCCTTATTTATGAAAGAAAGATAGCTCACCGTGATATTAGTCGAAAATGTCAACAAATTTGAATTTCTCTTCCAGATTCTATAACTTTGCAATGACTAGAGCTCGCCAACAGAATGTTTCCGCCTTACTTACGCATGGAAGTTAGCTCACCACGATATTAGACGAAAATGTCAACAAAATTGTAT
>NW_017025697.1:0-211 GCF_001483705.2 Eufriesea mexicana | reverse complement strand
ACTATTGCACACCCTCCCATGGCCAATCTGAACAAATTAGAGCACAGTAGGGTGCAGAAATCCACCGACAAGCCATGTATAGCGCAAGAGAAATAGATAGACCGCCCTAAACTGAACAACCGTGAAGTAACCAAACGTAGCCTGACTGACGTAACGCGCCGATACCACTGCTGCTGGCGCTCCCAGAGCACAGCTGAACAAACAAGGGCTC
>NW_017025696.1:0-211 GCF_001483705.2 Eufriesea mexicana | reverse complement strand
ACTGCTGCTGGCATTCCAGGAGCCAAGCTGAAAATATTATGGCCCTGTCGGGAGCAGAAGTCCGCCTAACAACAGGCTATAGCACTAAAGTCAAAGCTACACCCTCCTAACGTAACCAAACGTAACACAACCAAACGTAACGTAACTGAACCTAACGTGCCACGAACACCATCGATGGCCTCAGCAGAACCAAGCTGAACACATTAGTGGA
>NW_017025695.1:0-211 GCF_001483705.2 Eufriesea mexicana | reverse complement strand
GAATGGCAGCTCACCACGATATTAGCCGAAAACATCCATAAAATCGCGTTTTCCAGCCAGATTGTATATCTTTGCTATGGCTGCAGCACGCCAATAGAATGTTTCGTCCATATTTATACAAGAAGGCTTGCTCCCCACTATGTTAGTCGAAAATGTCAATAAAATTGAATGTTCCAGCCAGATTCTATAGCATTGCAATAGCTACAGCACG
>NW_017025694.1:0-211 GCF_001483705.2 Eufriesea mexicana | reverse complement strand
TCACTGGCCTTCCCAGAGCCTAACTGCAAATGTTAAATCACTGTAGGGAGCATACGTCCGCCCTATAGCAGACTATGGCATTGACGTCAAAGCTAGGCTTTTCCGACATAACCAACCGTAACGTAACAACGCGTAGCCTAACTAAACGTATCCTGTCGCGACCACTATTTCTGGCCTCCCCAGAGTCCAGCGGAACACACTATTGGAGAGT
>NW_017025693.1:0-211 GCF_001483705.2 Eufriesea mexicana | reverse complement strand
ACATCATTATTTATGTAACAAAATTAGATCACCACGATATAAGTTGAAAATGTCAATAAAATTCAATTTTCCAATCTGATTCTATAGCATTGCAATAGCTACAACATGCCAATAGAATCTTTCCGCCATATTTATGCAACAAAATCATCTCACCACGATATTGGCGAAAATGCCAATAAAATTGAATTATCCAGTCAAATTCTATAGCATT
>NW_017025692.1:0-211 GCF_001483705.2 Eufriesea mexicana | reverse complement strand
TTGCGTTTCGTTATATTACGTTTGGATAGGCAAGGAGAGGCTAGATTTGACCTTTGTGCTATAGACTGGTGTTCGGAGGATTTCTACACCCAACGCCACCCTACTGTACCCTTCTCGACCCTGGGAAGGCCATTAATAGTGGTCTCGTGCGATTATGTAGAATTAGGCTACGTTTGGCTACTTTACGCTAGTTTGGGTTGGGCTTGGATAG
>NW_017025691.1:0-211 GCF_001483705.2 Eufriesea mexicana | reverse complement strand
TGGATGTAGGTATGGATGTATGGATGGATGTATGTATGGATGTGTGTATGGGTGTATGGTTGTTTGTATCGATGGATGGTTGTATGGTTGGACGGATTTATGGATTTATGGATTTATGGATGGTGGATGTATGGATTTACGAATGTAAGGATGTACGGATGTATGGATGTATGGATGTATATATGTATGGATGTATGGATGGATATATATA
>NW_017025690.1:0-211 GCF_001483705.2 Eufriesea mexicana | reverse complement strand
TAGATTTAGCTATGTTACGTTTGGTTATGTTAAAGTTGGCTTGGTTGGATGCGGTAGTTTCGACGTTCATGCTGTACGCCGATATTCTTTGTACTTCTGCTCTCTGCTCTCCTGTAATGTGGTATGCATGGCCTTGGTGAGTGTAGCAACAGACGTGACGCCACGTTAGGATGGGATATGCTACGAAGGGTGACGTCACGTTTGGTTAGGT
>NW_017025689.1:0-211 GCF_001483705.2 Eufriesea mexicana | reverse complement strand
GATAGCTTTGAGTTATGCGCTATACACTGCAATTCAGTGGATTTCTGCGACCTTCGTTGCTCCTCTGTGCTCTACTATACTCTGGAGAGACAACAGTGGCGGCCCTGGCACGACAGGTTTTGTTTGGTTACGTTCTGTTTGGCTATACTAGTATACGTTCGGTCAGGTTGGCTTTGACTTTTGCGTATTACATTGCTACTTGGAGGCATTC
>NW_017025688.1:0-211 GCF_001483705.2 Eufriesea mexicana | reverse complement strand
GATATTTTATACTTTTCTGCTTTACACTCCTATGCGGAGGATAGCAGAGGTCCACTGTGCATTGGTCTACCCTGCTCGTCCCTGGGGAAGCCAGCGATTGTAGTCTCGGCCCGCTAGGTTCCGTTATGCTACGTTTGGTTACGGTATATTAGCTTGTGTTAGGTTTGCGTGGATTCGAGTTTCGTGCTTTACACTGTTATCCAGTGGATTT
>NW_017025687.1:0-211 GCF_001483705.2 Eufriesea mexicana | reverse complement strand
CCACCCATCCATCCAGCCACACATCCATCCATCCACACATACATAAATCCTATCATCCGTACTGCCATCCATTGATACTTCCATCCATCCACACGTCCATACATATATACATACATGCATCCATACATAGGAAAATCCGTCAATCCACACCTCAATCCTTCCATACATCCATCCATCCACAAAACCATTCATCCATACAAACATCCATCCA
>NW_017025686.1:0-211 GCF_001483705.2 Eufriesea mexicana | reverse complement strand
ATCGTGGATTAAAACGGGCAGCTGTTATTAATACTGCTGCTGGTGATATTGTTTGTGTAGCGGGTATTGAAAATATAACAATTGGTAGTAATCTTTGTGATACGGAATGTGTCGTACCAATGGAGCCGATTACAATCCAGGCACCAATAATGTCCATGGAATACCACGTTAATAATTCACCATTTTCTGCAACTGAAGGTAACCTAGAAAC
>NW_017025685.1:0-211 GCF_001483705.2 Eufriesea mexicana | reverse complement strand
CGGTCCGATGCGGCACGTCTAGATATATTTCGTTAATAATTCGATAAATGACGTTATGACACACACACATTTTTACAGTTTTCTGCATGGTTTCCTTCATTCTAACTTATTGCAATGTCACTTTCAATATTTACACAATTTTCGAATCTTTTCACTTATACACTTATCTTCATAATGTATGAAAAATCTTATTTTCTCGAAAAATGTCTTT
>NW_017025684.1:0-211 GCF_001483705.2 Eufriesea mexicana | reverse complement strand
TTGTTTCAGGCTATGTTTGTTTGTGTTCCGTTTGTTTGGGTTAGGCTTGTGTTGCTTTGACTTCTCCGATGTGCAATTCGGTTTTATGGATTTCTGCGTCGTACTCTCCACTAATGTGTTCTACTTGACTCTGTCGAGGCCAGCAATTGCTGTCCCGGCATGTTAAGCTTACTTATGTTTCGCTTGGTTGTGTTACGTATGGCTCGGTTAG
>NW_017025683.1:0-211 GCF_001483705.2 Eufriesea mexicana | reverse complement strand
CACGCTAGGTGAAGTTATGTTACGCTTGGTTATGCTATGTTTGGTTAGGTTAGGCTAGGATATATTTGAATTTGTATCTATAAGTGGCTATTCGGAGGATTTCTGCACACTACTGTGATCTAGTAAGTCCTGCTTTGCCCTGACGAGTGGCGAAATTGTGGCTGCCGCAAGTTAGGTTCAGTTAGATTTCGTTTGGCTGCTCTAGGTTTCG
>NW_017025682.1:0-211 GCF_001483705.2 Eufriesea mexicana | reverse complement strand
CTTCTTGTGCCACTCAGCAGAGGCATCAGGTGGATCGAGGACTGCTCGGTAATCGACGACAGTTATTTACCGTCGATTTGCTGAGTCCTCACGGAGGCGTGAGTGACAGAACAGACTCGTCCTCCGCGATTAATCATCTCCGACTGATTTACTCTCTCGCTGAAAAATCCAGCCACACCTGGCGGGGGTGGAAATCGCCCTGGAGCTAGGC
>NW_017025681.1:0-211 GCF_001483705.2 Eufriesea mexicana | reverse complement strand
CTATTCACCAAGCGATAACAGGATATAGATTTTGAATAGACCAATTCTCTGGCAAGCAGATGGATGTAGTTGCCATTGCATTGAAGGCTTTGGGCGACCTGTTCTCCAAGCTATAACAGATTATAGATTTTGAATGGACCTATTCTCAAGCAAGTAGATGACTGTACTTGCCATTGGATTGAAGGCGTTAGGCGACCTATTCTCCAAGCTA
>NW_017025680.1:0-211 GCF_001483705.2 Eufriesea mexicana | reverse complement strand
ATAACCCCATACACTCATCCATACATACATCCATAGAGACATCCGTAAATGCATCCATTCATAGATCCATGCATACATAAAAACATACGTCCACCCTTCCACCCATCCTTAAATCCATCCCAACATAAATCCATCCATCCATAGATAGATTCATCCATACATCCCCACACCCATACTTCCATAAATGCATCCATTCGTACGTCCATCATCT
>NW_017025679.1:0-211 GCF_001483705.2 Eufriesea mexicana | reverse complement strand
TAGAATATTCAATTTTACTCACATTTTCGTCTAATATCGTTGTGAGCTATCTTCCTTGCATAGGTAAAGAAGAAAGATCCTTTTGCCGTGCTATAGTCATCGCAATGCTGTAGGATCTGGCTGGAAAATCCAATTCTAATGGCATTTACGACTAATATCGTGGTGAGCTATCCTCATTGCGTAAACAAGGATGAAAGATTCAATTGGCGTG
>NW_017025678.1:0-211 GCF_001483705.2 Eufriesea mexicana | reverse complement strand
CCACTCTCCTCTAATATGCTCTGCTTGGCTCTCCGGGGGCCAGCAATACTTGTCGCGGCACGGAAGGTTGAGTTAGATTAAGTTCGGTTGTGTTAGGTAATTCTGGGTTAGGTTAGGGCAGCTCAGACTCTTGTGCTCAACACTGCATTTCTATGGGCTTCTGGGTTCTACTGTGTTCTATCATATTATGGTTGCCTCTACGGACGCCAGT
>NW_017025677.1:0-211 GCF_001483705.2 Eufriesea mexicana | reverse complement strand
TATTATATTTTGCATACACTTTAACTTCATTCAGTGGACTTGTTGATAAATTGACCTTCCTTTCACGGAATTTCATTGCTTATTCCTCAAATGATACGAATGAATAAAACGAATGAAAAATGAATGAATGAATAACATCAAATTCGTAACCAGCGACCTGAAAGTACTTATAGAAAGCCTTTTAACGTTCTCGCAGTGTTTCCAATATTTG
>NW_017025676.1:0-211 GCF_001483705.2 Eufriesea mexicana | reverse complement strand
ATGATATAGCCGTTGCAATGCTGTAGAATCTGCCTGGATAATTCAATTTTATTGACATTTTAGTCTAATATCGTGATGAGCTAATTTTGTTGCATAAATAAGGAGAAACGATTCTATTGGCATGATATAGCCATTGCAATGCTACAGTAGCTGACTGGTTAATTCAATTTTATTGACATTTTCGACTAATAGCGTGGTGTGCTAATTTTGT
>NW_017025675.1:0-211 GCF_001483705.2 Eufriesea mexicana | reverse complement strand
TCTGCCCGGAAAATTCAATTTTATTGACATTTTCGACCAATATCGTGGTGCGCAAGCTTTCGTGCCTAAATAAGTTGGAAACATTCCATTGGCGTGCTATAGCCATTACAATGCTTTAGAATCTGCCTGGAACATTCAACTTCATTGGCATTTTCTACTAATATCGTGGTGAGCTAACTCTCTTGCATAAATAAGGAGAAAAGATACTATT
>NW_017025674.1:0-211 GCF_001483705.2 Eufriesea mexicana | reverse complement strand
TAATTTAATTTTATGGAAATGATACGTATTTAAAATTCTGTTCAAATTTGATTTTAAATAATACAAAATTATTTTTCTGTATCTCTGTATACAATACAAATATTTCTTAGTTTTGAATAAATAGATTAATTCGACATAAATAAATAACATTGATATTCTGACCAAAAATATTATAAATTGTATATATTAATATAATTACATGGAAAGGATA
>NW_017025673.1:0-211 GCF_001483705.2 Eufriesea mexicana | reverse complement strand
TGACAAGTACAGCTACCTACTTTCCAGATAATATATCTATTCAAGATCTATATTCTGTGTTAGTTTGGTGAATAGGTCAACCAACGCCTTCAATCCAATGGCAAGTACAGCCACCTAGCTGAAAGAGAATAGGTCTATTCAAAATCTGTAACCTCCTACAGCTTGGTGTATAGGTCGCCTAACGCCTTCAATCCAATGGCAAGTACAGCCA
>NW_017025672.1:0-211 GCF_001483705.2 Eufriesea mexicana | reverse complement strand
ACATCCATACTTAAATCCGTACATACAGCCATACATACGTCCATACACATATCCATACAGCCGAACATCCACCCATCCAGCCAACCATCCATCCATGCGTCCACCCATTGATTCATCCATCCATTTAAATGCTCATACATCCATACAAACATCCATACATACGTCCCTCCATACACGCATCCATACATCCATCCACACGTACAATTATCCG
>NW_017025671.1:0-211 GCF_001483705.2 Eufriesea mexicana | reverse complement strand
TAGGCCTATTCCAAGGTAAGTTGATGCCATTACTTGAGATTGGATTGAAGGCGTTAGGCGATCCATTCACGATGCTATAACATATTATAGATTTTGAATAGACTGTTTACCTGGCAAGTATCTGGAGGTACATGCCATTGGATTGCATGCGATATGCGATCTAATCACCAAGCTATGGCTGCTTATATATTTTGAATAGACTAATGCTCTG
>NW_017025670.1:0-211 GCF_001483705.2 Eufriesea mexicana | reverse complement strand
GATTACGTTAGGTCACGTTAGGATATTTCGGGTTAGGTTAGGATATCTCTGACTTCTGTGCTCTACACTGCTAACCCATTGACTTCTGCTCACTACTGTGCTCTTTAATATTCTATTTCTACGCGGAGACGCCAGCAATAGTGGTCGGGGCACGTTACGTTCAGTTACGTTACGTTTGGTTAGGTTAGGTTAGGTTAGGCTTTGTCAGGGT
>NW_017025669.1:0-211 GCF_001483705.2 Eufriesea mexicana | reverse complement strand
ATTATGCAACGTTACGTTAGGTTAGATTATGCCGGGTTAGGTTAGGATATCCTCGACTTTTGTACTATACACCGCTATTCGGTGGATCACTACACTCTGCGCTGCTCCACAATACTCTGCTCGACTATCTGGAAGCCTGTAATAATGTTCTCGGCACTTTGGGCTGAGTTAGGCTACGTATGGTTGCGTTAAGTTAGTTTGGGTTAGGTAC
>NW_017025668.1:0-211 GCF_001483705.2 Eufriesea mexicana | reverse complement strand
TTTCTGCGCTCTTCTATGCTCTAATATGTTCTGCTTGGACATGGGGATGCCAGCAACTGTAGTATCGGCTCGTTAATTCGAGTTAGGTTAGGCTTGGCTAGGCTAGGTTTGGTTAGGTTTGGTTTGGGTAGCTGTGACTTTTGCGCTGTACCCTGCTGTTCGGTCGATTCTTGCCCTCTGTGTTACTCTACTAGCCTCTGCTTGTCTCTGG
>NW_017025667.1:0-211 GCF_001483705.2 Eufriesea mexicana | reverse complement strand
ATAACGCCTTCAATCCAATGGCAAGTACAGCCATTTGCTTGCCAGGGAATAAGTTTATACAAAGTATATAATCTGTTATATTGTAGTGTGTACAACGCCTAACGCCTTCAATCCAATGGCAAGTACAGCCATCTACTTGCCAGAGAAAGAGTATATTCGAAACCTATAAGCTGCCATAGCTTGGTGATTAGATCGCCTATCGCCTGCAATC
>NW_017025666.1:0-211 GCF_001483705.2 Eufriesea mexicana | reverse complement strand
CTGTCTTTTCCAAAGCCAAGCTGAGAACCTATCAGATCACAGTGAAACGCAGAAATCCACCGAGTAGCAGTGTATTGCACAAAAGTCGAAGCTATCCTCTCCAAACGTAACCAATCTTAACATAACCGAACCTAACATAACTCAACCCTACGTACAGCGGCCACCATTGCTGGCCTCCACAGAGCCGAGCAGAGCATAGTAGAGCACAGTA
>NW_017025665.1:0-211 GCF_001483705.2 Eufriesea mexicana | reverse complement strand
AAAATTCCGGTGGCGTGCAATAGCCATCGCAATGCTATAGAATGTCCATGGAAAATTCAATTTCATTGTCATTTTCGAATGATACCGTGGTGAGGTAACTTTATTGCATATATAAGTAGGAAAGATTCTATTGGCGTGCTATAGCCGCTGCAATGCTATAGAATCTGGCTGGAAGATTCAATTTTATTGACATTGTCGTCTAATATCGTAC
>NW_017025664.1:0-211 GCF_001483705.2 Eufriesea mexicana | reverse complement strand
AACGTAATAAAGCAAACGCAAAGTAACTTAACCCAACGTGCCGAGAACAATATGGCTGGCGTTCCCAGACCCAAGCAGAATACGCTAGAGCACAGTAGAGTGCAATATGTCTCCAAATGGCAGTGTATAGTACAAGAGTCAACGATAACCTACCCAAAACTAACCAAACGTAGAATAGCTGAACCTAACGTGCCGAGACATCTATTGCTGG
>NW_017025663.1:0-211 GCF_001483705.2 Eufriesea mexicana | reverse complement strand
TTGATGTCTCGGCTCGTTACGTTTAGTTATTCTGCGTTTGGTCACGTTAGGTTAGGCCATGTTGGGTTAGGATGTCGTCGATTTTTGTGCCATACGCTTCTATTTCGCGGCTTTCTGCGCTCTACTGCGCACTGGTACATTCTGCTTCGCTACTGGGATGCCAGCAGTAGCTATTTCGGCTCATTCAGTTATGTTACGTTGCGTTCGGTTG
>NW_017025662.1:0-211 GCF_001483705.2 Eufriesea mexicana | reverse complement strand
TTAGATCGCCTAACGCCTTCAATCTAATGGCAAGAACAGCCGTCTACTTGCCGGAGAAGTGGTTTATTCGAAATCTATAACCTGCTATAGCTTGGAGAATATATCTCCTAACGCCTTCAATCCAATGGCAAGTACCGCCGTCTCCTTACCAGAGGATAAGTCTATTCAAAATCTATAACCTGTTATAGCTTGGTGAATAGATCGCCTAACG
>NW_017025661.1:0-211 GCF_001483705.2 Eufriesea mexicana | reverse complement strand
CGCTATTAGTCGAAAATGTCAATAAAATTGAATTTTCCAACAAGATTCTGTAGCACTGCAATGCTTGTAGCTTTCCAATATAATCTTTCCTCCTTGATTATGCAAGAAAGTCAGCTCACCAGGATATTGGTGGAAACGTCTATAAAACCGAAACTGCCAGGCACATTCCGTATCATTTCAATGGATATAGCACGCCAAAAGGATCTTTCCT
>NW_017025660.1:0-211 GCF_001483705.2 Eufriesea mexicana | reverse complement strand
GAATTTTGCGCTCTACTGGCACTACCATCCTCTACTCGAATCTGCGGAGCCCAGCGATAGTGTTCGCGGCACGTTATTTCGAGATATGTTACGTTTGGCTGTGGTACGATTTGTTAGGCTAGGAAACGATGGCCTTAACTTTTGCGCCGTACACATCTGTTCGGTGTTCTTCTGCGCTCTACTGTGATATAGTATGTTCTGCTTTTCCCGG
>NW_017025659.1:0-211 GCF_001483705.2 Eufriesea mexicana | reverse complement strand
TCCATGCTATTCTCTCCTAGCATAACCAAGTTTGTCATATGCTTACGTAGCCTATACAAACCTATCGCACCGAGACCACTATTGCTAGCCTCCCCAGAGCGAAGCAGGATATAGTAGAGCGCCGGAGATCACAGGAATCCAACACATAACGGCGTATAGCACGAAAGTCGTAGCTATCCTAATCAAATTTAGTCTAACCTCACAGAGTCAA
>NW_017025658.1:0-211 GCF_001483705.2 Eufriesea mexicana | reverse complement strand
AAATGAGACGTCTACGTCTATTCCTCGATCGTATCTCAACTGAAAATTCGTTCGACGAAAATGGGAAAAAAATATCGGAGACGTAACGTGTTTATTAAATTCTACGTTTCTACCAACGTGTGAGCGAATATGAATATATATGTGTAAAATCATTTTTGGGTGGATTAATTTAAGATAGTATTACTGGCTTCTTATAGGATAGAATAAGCTT
>NW_017025657.1:0-211 GCF_001483705.2 Eufriesea mexicana | reverse complement strand
GAGTAAACTAAAGAGTTCTGACGTGTGTCCCCGGTCTAAGGCAGGGCCTGTTAACCTCACTGACGAGTACACTAGCAGGCCCAGGAAACGCATCCCTTCCTTTTCCTTTCGTCCCTTCTAGCACCACCAGAGAACATACTCTGCGTTGCTGAAAAGAAATATTCGTGTTCCAGTGTTTCTACATGTTTACAAAATCCTTTCCAATCATATA
>NW_017025656.1:0-211 GCF_001483705.2 Eufriesea mexicana | reverse complement strand
TCAAAGTATACAAAATTATACTGCCATTCATTATTTTTAACTTTATTTTTTTTATTTAAAATTAAAAAAAAATCAAATTAATTTCACGTGTTATTAACTAAAAATTAATTTGATCAGATCGTGTTGCTAGGGATAAATTGGGTATTGACTGCATTCAATTGTAAAAAATGTAGTTTCAATTTATGGACTGATCATTCGACCACTTTGGTAG
>NW_017025655.1:0-211 GCF_001483705.2 Eufriesea mexicana | reverse complement strand
TGCTCTGGGGAAGCCAGGTGCAGAGGCAGCGGCACCTCATGTTGGGTTATGCTACGTTCGGTTTGTTAAGACTAGGTCAAGGCATGCTAGAATACCCACATCTTTTTTTCTGCACACTGCACTGCGGTTGCTTTCTGCGCTTTAATGAGCTCTAGTACATTCTGCTCGTCCCTGTGCAGGCCAGAAATAGTGGTCTCGTCAAGTTATGTTT
>NW_017025654.1:0-211 GCF_001483705.2 Eufriesea mexicana | reverse complement strand
GGATTTCTGCTCTCTAGTGTGCTCTGGTGTATTATGCTTTGCACTGGGGAGGCCAGCAATATTAGTCTCGTCACCCTATGTTGAGTTGCACTACGTTCAGGTAGGTCTGGTTTGGTCAAGTTATGTTACGGTATCTCTCACTTTTGTCCTATATCGTGAAATGCGGCGGATTCCTGCGCTCCAATGTGCTCTAGTTTATTCCGCTTGGCTC
>NW_017025653.1:0-211 GCF_001483705.2 Eufriesea mexicana | reverse complement strand
GCAGAGTCAAGCAGAACACACTAGAGCACAGTAGAGGGCCGAAATCCGCCGCACTGCAGTGTAGAGCACAAAAGTCAAATATACCCTAAGCTAACCTTGCGCAACATAACCTAACCAAACGTTGGCTTACTCAACCTAACGTGCCGGACCACAATCGCTGGGCTCACCAGAGCCAAACAGAGCACATTAAACCACAGCAGAGCGCAGAAAT
>NW_017025652.1:0-211 GCF_001483705.2 Eufriesea mexicana | reverse complement strand
TAGCATTGCAGAGCCCATAGCACGCCAATAGTATCTTTCCTCCTTATTTATGCGAGAAAATTATCTCACCACGATATTAGCACAAAACGTCAATAAAATTGAATTTTCCACCCAGATTCTACAGCATGGCGAAGGCTATAGCAAGCCACTAGAATCATTCATCCTTATTTATGGAAGGAAGTTAGCTCTCCACGGTATTAGTCAAAAATGT
>NW_017025651.1:0-211 GCF_001483705.2 Eufriesea mexicana | reverse complement strand
TACCCCCTCTCTCCTCCAAGAACTAATCAAATTTCTTGATTTGAATTTAATTCTATCGATACTCGTGAAGTGTCGTCATTTTGCAGCATCCAAAAACCACCGGTTTTGAAATCTCCATTTTCCCTCCGACTTCTCTCCCCTTGCTTTGATCGCGAGACTGCAACCTTGGCTTCCGGTTTGCAGCACCTCTTTGTGTCCAGGACCCAGCGTG
>NW_017025650.1:0-211 GCF_001483705.2 Eufriesea mexicana | reverse complement strand
CGTGTACATGTTATGACCATGTGGTTGCTAAGGGGAAAAGAGAGAGAGAGAAAGGGAGGACTACAAAAATTGGACGGTGCTGCAGAAAGATGAAACGCATACATACACAGAGGAAGCGAAGAAATGAGTACAATCCCCGGCCCACCTGGGCCCATAATACATGACGAGTGTCTCTAATACTTCATTAGCTTTTGTTTTTAATCCTCCACAC
>NW_017025649.1:0-211 GCF_001483705.2 Eufriesea mexicana | reverse complement strand
AAGTTATATTGAGAAATTTACATCAGTTGGTTGATTTTCACTTTTGAAGCTTTTCTTTCAGAATAATGTGTTCATTCACTTTTGAGGAGTAGTGATTTATGATAGCATTTCTTCACTAGTGGTAGCTAATGGCATAATTGCATGGCACATCCGTCGACTATACGATCAATTGCACGAAATAAGACCTGCAACGAAAACAAATCGACACGAG
>NW_017025648.1:0-211 GCF_001483705.2 Eufriesea mexicana | reverse complement strand
GCAAGAAAGCCAAATCCATGCAAACATAACCAAAGCAAACATAGCCTACCCAAGCGTAGCCTATTCCAACCAAACGATACCTATCACAAAATAACGTGCTGCGGCCACTACTTCCGGCCCACTCAGTGTCTAGCAGAATGGAGTACAACGAAGTGGAGGGCAGGAATAAACTGAATAACTGGGTAGAGTACAAAAGTCAATGATATCCTAA
>NW_017025647.1:0-211 GCF_001483705.2 Eufriesea mexicana | reverse complement strand
GGTGGGTGGGTGTATGTATGAATGGATGTATGAATCGATCGATGTATGGATGGGTGGATGTATTGATGGATGAAAGTTTGGAAGGATGGATGTATGGATGGATGTGTGTGTGGATGGACGGCTGTATCGATAGGTGGATGTATGGATGGATAGATGTATGGATGGACCGTTCTGCGGATGTATGGATGTATGGCTGTATAAATGTATGGAT
>NW_017025646.1:0-211 GCF_001483705.2 Eufriesea mexicana | reverse complement strand
CGTTAGGCGATCTATTCACCTAGCGATAACAGGTTATAGATTTTGAATATACCAATTCTCTGGAAAGTAGATAGCTGTACTTGCGATTGGATTGAAAGCGTTATGCCATCTACTCACCACTCTACAAGAGGTTATAGATTTTGAATGCACCAATTCTCTTGCAAGTAGATGGCTGTACTTGCCATTGGATTGAAGGCGTTAGGCGATCTAT
>NW_017025645.1:0-211 GCF_001483705.2 Eufriesea mexicana | reverse complement strand
TCCGTATATCCGTCCCTTCATACATCAATCCATCCCAACATGCATTCATCCCATTCTTACATCAATCCTTCCATACATCCGTCCATCCATACTTCCACCCATCCATACATCCACCCATCCATACATCCACCCGTCCATACACCCATCTAACCATACATCCATCCATCCATACAAGCACCCATCCATACAAGCACCCATCCATACACCCATC
>NW_017025644.1:0-211 GCF_001483705.2 Eufriesea mexicana | reverse complement strand
GTTTTGCATGCTGTTGTGTTGTCAGTAGTACGAGTGGCCAATATTCAACCCCTAGGAATGCGAGCTTCCCTTTTTATCAATTTTTTCTGTCAATATTGCCACGTCTATGAATATTCCTTTAGGTGGTGCACGATAAACTTGAGAATGTCTGTAATTCGATACTGGGTTTAGGGTACTGTTGACAACCCTTATGCACGCGATCGTTTCTTTC
>NW_017025643.1:0-211 GCF_001483705.2 Eufriesea mexicana | reverse complement strand
TATGAGTGCTTATATAATGTTAGTTTTTGGTGGGGTGAAGATGACCATTGGTCCTTAGTGAAAATGGGAATGAGTCAATTGTTTTTGGACTCTGAAACTGGTCTGTGTTTATCAGCCAGGTCCTTCCAGTGACTAAGGGCCAAGAAGAGTACAAGTTGAACAATTTTCTGCTATATGGCTGACGATATTTTTTAAACAGTAGATAAGAAAT
>NW_017025642.1:0-211 GCF_001483705.2 Eufriesea mexicana | reverse complement strand
CCCCACCACGATATTAGTCGAAAATGTCAATAAAATTGAATTTTCGAGGCAGATTGTATAGCAGAGCAATGGCTATAGCTCGCCTGTAGAATTTTTCCTCCTTACACATACAAGGATGTCAGCTCACCATGATATTCGTCGAAAATGTCAATAGAATTGAATTTTCCATCCTGATACTGTAGAATTGCAATGGCCATGGCTGGCCAGTAGA
>NW_017025641.1:0-211 GCF_001483705.2 Eufriesea mexicana | reverse complement strand
ACGATATTATTCGAAAATGTCAATAAAATTGAATTTTCCAGCGAGATTCAACAGATTTGCAATGCCTATAGCACTCCAATAGAAGCTTTCCTCCTTATATATGCAAGAAAGTTAGCGTACCATGATATTAGTCGAAAATGACTATAAAATAGAATTTTCCAGCCTGATTCCAAAGCATTGCTACGGCTTTAGCACGCCAATAGGAACTTTC
>NW_017025640.1:0-211 GCF_001483705.2 Eufriesea mexicana | reverse complement strand
AGAGCGTGCTGCCACCACAACTGCCGGACTCCCCAGAGCCGGGCAGAGTGTAGTAGAGCACAGCATAACAGACAAATCCATCGAATAACAGGTTACAGAACGAAAGGCAAAGCTTCCTTGACCAAACGTAGACTAACCTACCTTAACCGAATGCACCATAAACCATCGTAACGTTCCAGGACCACTACTGCTCGCATCCGTCGAGGCAAAC
>NW_017025639.1:0-211 GCF_001483705.2 Eufriesea mexicana | reverse complement strand
TATCAATGAACAGATTATACCACCGGCTACAGTGCTCTATTGGTGGATGCACCAATTACCGCGTTGGTAATTGTAAATAGCTCTAGCAGTAACTGATATATGCATAGATTATTCTAGCGCTAATGTCGGACATATGTCATCAGTGAATGCATTAATGCAACCTCTACAGCACTGTAGTGATGGCTGTACTTAGTACTGTGTCGTAAGTTAT
>NW_017025638.1:0-211 GCF_001483705.2 Eufriesea mexicana | reverse complement strand
ATTATAAAAATTAAAAATAAAGAAATAAATAAATAAAATAAATGATTAGAAATTAAAAATAAACAAATAAATAAAATGAAATTAATTATTAAAAAGTAAATAAATAAATAAATGGATGGAAATATTAAAAATTAAAAGTAAATAAATAAAGAAATAAAATAAATTATTGTAAATTGAAGATAAATAAATAAATGAAATGAATAAATTAATT
>NW_017025637.1:0-211 GCF_001483705.2 Eufriesea mexicana | reverse complement strand
CCAATGGCTATAGCACGCCAATAGAATTATTTCTCCTTATTTATGTAATAAAATTAGCTCACCGCGATATTAGACGAAAATGTCGATAAAATTGAACTTTCCAACCAGATTCTATAGCATTGCGACGGCTATAGCACGCCAATAGAATCTTTTCTCCTTTTTTATGTAATAAAATCAGCTCACCACGATATTAGTCGAAAATGTCAATAAA
>NW_017025636.1:0-211 GCF_001483705.2 Eufriesea mexicana | reverse complement strand
TCCATACATCCATACCTTTATACATCCATACTTACATACATCCGTAGATCTGTCCATCCATACATCTATCCATCCATACATCTACCTATCGGTACAGCCATCCATCCATACACACATCCATCCATACATCCATCCTTCCATACGTCCATCCATCCATACATCCACCCAACCATACATCGATCGATTCATACATCCATTCATCCATACATCC
>NW_017025635.1:0-211 GCF_001483705.2 Eufriesea mexicana | reverse complement strand
TGGATGTATGGATGGATGGACGTATGGATGTATGTATGGATGTATGTATGGATGTATGAATTGCTGTATGGATGTATGGATGGATGTATATATGGATGTGTGGATGTATGAAAGTATGGATGGATTGATGTATGCGTGGGTAGATGTTCGGATCGATGGATGTATGGATGGGTGCTAGTATGTATGGATGGATGTATGGTACGATGGATGT
>NW_017025634.1:0-211 GCF_001483705.2 Eufriesea mexicana | reverse complement strand
GAATCTTCCAGCCAGATTCCATAGCACTGCAACTGGTATTGCACGCAAATAGAATCTTTTCTCTTTATTTATGTAAGAAAGATAGCTCACTACGGCAATAGTCGCATAGGTGAATAAAATTGTATTTCCCATGCAGATTAAATAGCACTGCAATGTCTATAGCACGCCAATAGAATCTTTCCTCCTTATTTATGCAAGAAAGATAGCTCAC
>NW_017025633.1:0-211 GCF_001483705.2 Eufriesea mexicana | reverse complement strand
TAGAATCTGACTGGAAAATTCAATTTTATTGCCATTTTCGGCTAATATCGTGGTGATTTAATTGTGTTGCATAAGCGAGCAGGAAAGATTCTATTGGCATGCTATAGTCATGGCAATGCTATAGAATCTGACCGGAAAATTCAATTTCATTGACATTCTCCACTAATATCGTGGTGAGCTAATTTCGTTGCTTAAATAACGGGGAATGATT
>NW_017025632.1:0-211 GCF_001483705.2 Eufriesea mexicana | reverse complement strand
AACTCAACCGACCTGACCTACTCCACTATTGCTGACATCCCCAGAGCCAAGCAGAATACACTACAGCACAGTAGATCACAGAAATCCACGGCGTTGCCGTGTAAAGCACAGTAGCCAAAGCTACCCTCTCCTAAACAAACGAAACGTCAAATAAACAAACGTAAAATAAATCAAACCAACGTGCCGGGACCGCTATTGCTGACCTCTCTAG
>NW_017025631.1:0-211 GCF_001483705.2 Eufriesea mexicana | reverse complement strand
CAGCATAACCCAACACTACGTGCCGCAACCACTGCTCCTGGCATCCCGCCAGCAAAGCAGATTTGAAATACAGCACAATAAATCACAGAAATCCACGGAATGGCAGTGAAATGCTCAAAAGTCAATGAATCATATCCTACCCACGCCAAACGTGATATGCCCAAGCGCAACATAACTCATCCTTACTTGACGAGGTCACCGTTGCACGCAT
>NW_017025630.1:0-211 GCF_001483705.2 Eufriesea mexicana | reverse complement strand
TCTCTTTTGATCATTCACTAATGACTCATTCTTGCTCTCACGATTAGTCACTATTAAAGAATTATCTTGTGTACCTCCTTGGCTATTAACAAATTTCGTGCCAGCTTTCTTTGAAAATTTGTCATATGCACTCTGCTTCTTCCGTCTGATTTTTGTAATGGGAGAGAGAAGTATTATTTCGCCACTCGTTTCGTTTAAATAAAATTTGTTC
>NW_017025629.1:0-211 GCF_001483705.2 Eufriesea mexicana | reverse complement strand
TTGTATTGACATATTCGACTAATATCGTTGTGAGGGAGCATTTTTAGAAAAATAAGTTGGAATTGTTCTATTGGTTTGCTACAGCCATAGCAATTCAGTAGAATTTGACTAGAAAGTTCAATTACATTGACGTTTTCGACTAATATCGTTGTGAGGGAACATTTTTTTAAAAAGGGAGGAAAAATTGAATTGGTTTGCTACGGCCATAGCA
>NW_017025628.1:0-211 GCF_001483705.2 Eufriesea mexicana | reverse complement strand
TTTTCATGTATAATGAATATAAGTGTATAAGTGAAAAAATTCGAAAATAGACAAATTAATGAAGATGACATAGTAATAATTTGGAATTAATGAAGCCATTGTGAAAAGTGAAAAAATTTATATATGTCATAACGATATTTATAGAGTTATTAACGAAAGATCTCCAGTCGTGACTCTTCGGACCGACCGAAAGGGGCGATTCCAGTCGTAT
>NW_017025627.1:0-211 GCF_001483705.2 Eufriesea mexicana | reverse complement strand
ACTGTGGAAGCTTGGAAGAAGTTAGTCGGAACTGTGTATAGGAAATGTGTTTCTTTTTGAAACCTGACGTTCGTTTTTGCTGTCACTTGTTACCTACTGCAGGGAGCTCAGAAGAAGTCCATACGATATTTTTCTTTATAGTAGACGAACAGTCATCCCCACCACTCCTTCGCGTTGGGTGTCCAATTCCCGTTTTTCTATATTTTATATT
>NW_017025626.1:0-211 GCF_001483705.2 Eufriesea mexicana | reverse complement strand
AATATAACGTGATGAGACATATATTGCTGGGATCCCCAGATACAAGCGGAAAATGTTAGAGTGTAGTAGAATGCAGAAATCCAACGAAAAGGAATATATAGCACAGAAGTCAATTCTACCGCAAACCTAGACTATGCGAACATAGCACAACACAATATAACATGCAGCGACCTCTATTAGTGGCCTCCTTGGGGCCAAGCAAAGCATATTA
>NW_017025625.1:0-211 GCF_001483705.2 Eufriesea mexicana | reverse complement strand
GCCTTACGCCTTCAATCCAGTGGCAAATACGGTCATCTACTTGCCAGGGGATAGGTCTATTCAAAATCTACAATCTGTTACAGCTAAGTGAATACGTCGCCCAACGCCTTCAATCCAATGGCACGTACAGCCGTCTACTTGCCAGAGGATAGGTCTATTCAAAATCTATTACCTGTTATAGCATTGTGAATAGATGGCCTAACGCCTTCAT
>NW_017025624.1:0-211 GCF_001483705.2 Eufriesea mexicana | reverse complement strand
AGTAATTTCAGTGATACGATGAATATGAATGAATATATCGATTACAGTTCTTTCTTAATATCAAGTTGATACCAATTTTATTCTTAAAGCGGGTGTATGTGTTCGGTAATTTCAAAAAGGAAAATTCTGGGACCAGTCATTTTCACTAGGTTGGTAGTTCTAGTGTTGATAGAATATATTTGTAATTTTCTTCAGATACATTCCGTTTTTG
>NW_017025623.1:0-211 GCF_001483705.2 Eufriesea mexicana | reverse complement strand
AATTTTTGCAAGGAGAAATTGGTAAAAAGCACGGAATCTAAAATTTTGTATACGTCATTAGGGATGTTTAGTGAAGACAAAATGTCATCTTTGTATAATTGGTGTCACTTTGATCGGAAATTTTGATTTTACGGAGAATTAAGTGAAAAAGTGAAGCTAGATTTCTCTGAGGAATAATTTTATTTAGCAATTGGGATGAATGGACTGTTCA
>NW_017025622.1:0-211 GCF_001483705.2 Eufriesea mexicana | reverse complement strand
ATTGTGGTGAGCAAACCTTTCTACGTAAATAAGGGGCAATGATTCTATTGGCTTAGATAGCTACATTATTGCAACAGAATATGAATGAAAAGTTCAATTTTATTGATATGCGAGACTAATATCGTGGTGAGCAAACATTTCTGTGTATATGCGAAGGAAAGATTCTATAGGTTTGATATAGCCATTGCATTGCTATAAAATCTGGCTGTAA
>NW_017025621.1:0-211 GCF_001483705.2 Eufriesea mexicana | reverse complement strand
ACACAACGTAATACAACCAAACGTAACCTAATACACCCTAACGTGCCTGGACGTCTATTGCTGGTCTCCCCGGACCCAAACATAGCGTATCGAAGAGGAGCAGAGCGCAGAAATCCATAGAATCGCAGTGTATAGCAGAAAAGTCAATGATATCCAAACCAAACCCAAACAAACGTAACATAACCAAACGATGTCAGACCCAACATAACGC
>NW_017025620.1:0-211 GCF_001483705.2 Eufriesea mexicana | reverse complement strand
CTGCCAGATTCTATACCTTTGCTATGGCTATAGCAAGCAAATAGAAGGTTTCGATCATATTTAAACAGGAAAGTTAGCTGACCACAACATTTGTCGAAAATGTCAATGAAAATGAATTTTCCAACCAGATATAATGACAGAGCAACGCCTATAGCACGCCAATAGTATATTTTCTCATTATTTATGCGGGAAAGGTTGCTCATCGCGATAT
>NW_017025619.1:0-211 GCF_001483705.2 Eufriesea mexicana | reverse complement strand
TTTGTGCTATACGCTGATATACGTTGAGTTTCAGCGCTCTACTGTGCCCTAGTATGCTCTGCTAGGCTCTGGTGTTGGGTGGGGGGCAGTAATGGCGTTCTCCAATGTTACAAATGGTTTGGCTAGTTTCGGACAGGTTTGGATAGGGTGGCTTTGACCTTTGTGCTTTAGACTGCTATTCGGTCGATACCTGCGCTCTGCGTTGCTCTAC
>NW_017025618.1:0-211 GCF_001483705.2 Eufriesea mexicana | reverse complement strand
GAGGTCTTTCATCCAACTGTAGCACTTGGTCTTGAAGGATGTCTAGCCTGGAGCCCTCCACTTTCCCATAAATCTTCCAAATCAATTGTTTCAGGTGATTATTCCGTTGTCCTTCCAACTCCACTTCCATCTACTATACTCCATAGTCTTATCTTACATCACAGTTCGTGAATAGCCCTATCCATTGACTAGTGATGTTTTGAAACATCAG
>NW_017025617.1:0-211 GCF_001483705.2 Eufriesea mexicana | reverse complement strand
TTGACATTTTCGGGCAATATCGTGGTGAGCTAACTTTCTTGCATAAATAAGGAAGATAGATTCTATTGGCGAGCTATAGACACTGCAATGCTGTGGAATCTGCATGGGAAATCAGTTTTATGCACATATACGACTATTGCCGTGGTGAGGTAACTTTCTTGCTTAAATAAGTAGGAAACATTCTATTGTCGCGCTATTTCCATTGCAATGC
>NW_017025616.1:0-211 GCF_001483705.2 Eufriesea mexicana | reverse complement strand
TTGACATTTTCGACTAATGTCGTGAGGAGCTAACTTTCTTGCTTAAACGTGGAGGAAAGATTATATTGGCAAGCTATAACCAATGCATTGCGATAGAATCTGGTGGGAAATGTTAATTTTATTGACATTTTCGACTAATATCGTGGTCAGCTAACTGCCTTGCATAAGTAAGGAGGGAAAATCCTTTTGGCCTGCTATAGCCATTGCAATG
>NW_017025615.1:0-211 GCF_001483705.2 Eufriesea mexicana | reverse complement strand
GGATTGTGTTAGATTGTTAGTTAGAATTTAGCTAGTTATAAGATTGATCCTCTTGTTAAGTTCCTTGTGGATGCTTTCCATAGAAAATTACGAGGTCAATCTTGAACGGATGAAGCCACCTTATTGATGCTTGCTCGTGTGTCTTTCAAATCCTAAAATGTGTGTTAAAAAATAATTCAGAATAATGATGATTAGGTTTGCGAACTTAGTT
>NW_017025614.1:0-211 GCF_001483705.2 Eufriesea mexicana | reverse complement strand
TCAATTTTATTGACATTTTCGACTATTATCGTGGTGTGCTAATTTCGTTGCATAAATAAGGAGGATGGATTCCATTGGCATGCTACAGCCATTGCTGTGTAATAGAATCTGGCTGGAAAGTCCAATGTCATTGACATATTCGACTAACATCGTGATGAGATAATTTTCTTGCATAAACAAGGTGGAAAGATTCTATTGGCATGATATAGCC
>NW_017025613.1:0-211 GCF_001483705.2 Eufriesea mexicana | reverse complement strand
AACTCTGTTCTCTTGTTTTATAAAACTGACAAAAATATTCTATTATCAAAATAAAGAAAGTTACCAATACTTTAAATTTAACGTTATTTTTTTGCAACATGGGGGAAAAGTGAAACGCAGAACAATACACAAAACATGTGGCTACGTACCTTATAATTAGTCCAAATGCCTGATAATTTTTTTTATGATAAATTAATTATATAATTGCATC
>NW_017025612.1:0-211 GCF_001483705.2 Eufriesea mexicana | reverse complement strand
CTTTCGAACAATATCATCGGAGAGGTAAAACTACTTCGGTGACTCAACGCATTAAACTCGGCGAGCAAGTGCAATTGGCGATAAGTTGAAAAGCAAAGATGGAGGCGGAACGATTAAACGCCTAGTGATTCCTCGTATTTATAGAACATAGAACACGGTCGGCAAACACACATTCGCGTCTTACGTAAACTGCGTAAAAAGTCCGATCACC
>NW_017025611.1:0-211 GCF_001483705.2 Eufriesea mexicana | reverse complement strand
CAGAACGAAAGTCATAGCTATCCAATCCAAACCAGGCCAAACGTAACGTGACCAGACGTAACCAAACACAGACTAACGTGCCGAGACCACTATTACTGGGCTGACCGGAGCCAAACAGAACATACTAGAGCGGAGTAGGGAGCAGAATGTCACCAATTAGCAGCGTACAGCACAAAGGTCAGAGATATCCAAGCCTAACCTGGCCTATCCT
>NW_017025610.1:0-211 GCF_001483705.2 Eufriesea mexicana | reverse complement strand
CGAAAGTCTCAGCCATGTCAACCAAATGTAACCTAACGTCACATAAACAAACGTAGCCTATCTGGACGTAACGTGCCTCGACCAATATTGGCGGCCTCCCGTGGGCCAAGCAGAATATAGTAGAATACAGTCGAGCGCAGGAATCCTCCGAATAGTATTATGTAGCACGAAAGACGAAGATACCCTATCAAAACCAGTCCAGAACTAACCT
>NW_017025609.1:0-211 GCF_001483705.2 Eufriesea mexicana | reverse complement strand
AGTCAGGTCAGGTCAGGTCAGGTCAGCCCAGGTCATGTCAGGTCAGGTCAGATCAGATGATGTTAGTTCAGGTCTGTTCAGGTCAGGCCAGGTAAGGCAAGTCCAGGTCAAGATAGATCAGGTCATGTCGGGTCAGGTCAGGCCAGGCCTGGTCAGGTCAGGTCAGGCCTGGTCAGGTCAGGTCAGGTCAGTCATGTCAGGTCAGGTCTGG
>NW_017025608.1:0-211 GCF_001483705.2 Eufriesea mexicana | reverse complement strand
GTTAATATTAAATGCAGATTTTATGTTGATTATTTATCTAGAACAGGTGTCTTCGAAAAATCAACCTCGATTTCTAGTAAGTCGGGAATAGATTATATCCACTGATTTAGTTTTATTATACTAATTTAACCCTTTGCACTCGATGATCTTTTCTACTATAAAACTGACGATATTTTTTAAATAATTTTTAAATTTTTAACTAATTAATACA
>NW_017025607.1:0-211 GCF_001483705.2 Eufriesea mexicana | reverse complement strand
ATTAGTCGAAAACGTCAATAAAATTGAATTTTCCAGCCACATCCTATAGTATTTCAATGGGTGAAGCACGCCGACAGAATCTTTTCTTCTAAATATGGAAGAAAGTAAGCTCACCACGATATTAGTTGAAAATGTCAATAAAATTAAATTTTCCTGCCAGACCCTATAGCAATGCAATGGCTATAACACGCCAATAGAACCTTTCCTCCTT
>NW_017025606.1:0-211 GCF_001483705.2 Eufriesea mexicana | reverse complement strand
ATCGTGGTCAGCTAACTTCCTTCCCTAAGTAAGGAGGAAAGATACTTCCGGAGCGCTATAGCCGGTGCAATGCAGTAGAATCTGCATGTGGTTGGAAAATTCAATTTTTTTGACATTTTCGGCTAATATCGTGGTGAGCTAACTTTCATGCATAAACAAGGAAGTAAGATTATCTTGGCAAGATATAACCATTGCAATGCTATAGAATCTG
>NW_017025605.1:0-211 GCF_001483705.2 Eufriesea mexicana | reverse complement strand
CGTTTGATGCCTATGTCTCCAGCCATAATAGACCCATCCGCGGGTCATTCTAGAACTGTCATACAATTTAATTGTCAGTGAATAGATAAATACTAATGCTACCGTGCAACGCCGATTGTCGCACCCAGTACTCTATAGGAAATTGCCAATGCCTCCAGCGATTATATCTGCCCGTTGATATTGGTAGGATTCCCATAGAAACTTCATGATC
>NW_017025604.1:0-211 GCF_001483705.2 Eufriesea mexicana | reverse complement strand
TCAATGAAATTGAACTTTCCAACCAGATTCTATAGCATTGCGACGACTATAGCACGTGAATTGTTTCTTTCCTCCTTATATATGAAACAAAGTTTTCTCACCACGATGCTAGTCGAAAATGTCAATAAATTTGAATTTTCCAAACACGTTCTATAGCAACGCAATGGCTATAGCACGCCAATTGAATCTTTCTTCCTTATTTATGCAAGAA
>NW_017025603.1:0-211 GCF_001483705.2 Eufriesea mexicana | reverse complement strand
ATCGTGTCCAAACCTAGCCAAACCTGGTGTAACAAAACGTAACCTACTTAAACCAATCGTGCCCCAAAATCTATTGCTGGCCACCTCAGAATCGAGCTGAGTATGGTAGAGCAATGTCGAGCGCAGAAACAGCCCACATTTCAGTGTGCAACACAAAAGTCGAAGATATCCTATCATAACCCAAACAAACCACAACTAACCGAAAATAACC
>NW_017025602.1:0-211 GCF_001483705.2 Eufriesea mexicana | reverse complement strand
AGTGCGATCAAGGATGTACTCCCCGTGCTGGATGCATGGAGGCGCAGCGGCAGCCGGCGCAATTTCTTCCTGTCACAGGTGCAAACCGGGCACGGGTGCGTCGGTGTGTACCTGTGTCGTATTGGGTGGGTGGGCAGTGTGAGACGCTGTGTCATCACTGCGGGGAAGGGCAGGATACGGCGCAGCACGCGCTGGAGGAGTGTCCGGCGTG
>NW_017025601.1:0-211 GCF_001483705.2 Eufriesea mexicana | reverse complement strand
CTCTGTTGGCGTGCTATAGGCATTGCAAAGCTGTAGAACCTAGAAGGATAATACAATTCTATTAACATTTTCGACCAGTATCGTGGTGAGCTAACTTCCTTGCCTACATAAGGAGTAAAGATGCTTTTTGAGTGCTTTAGCCATTGCTATGATACAGTTTGCGGCTGGAAAATACAATTTTGTTGGCATTTTCGACTAATATCGTGGTGTG
>NW_017025600.1:0-211 GCF_001483705.2 Eufriesea mexicana | reverse complement strand
CGAAAATGTCAATAGAATTGAATTTCCCATCCAGATTCTATAGCATTGCAATGGCAATAGCACGCCAATAGAATCTTATCACCTTATTTATGGAAGATCGGTAGCTCACCACGATGTTAGTCGAAAATGTCACTAAAATTGTATTTTGCAGCCAGATTCCAGGCCATTGCAATGGCTATAGCACGCCAATAGAACCTTTCCTCCTTATTTA
>NW_017025599.1:0-211 GCF_001483705.2 Eufriesea mexicana | reverse complement strand
ACCTAAGGTGCCGCGGCCACTATTCCTGGCGTACCCGGAAACAGGCAGAGTGTGGTAGCGCTCGCTATGGAGCAGAAATCTGTAGAATTGCTGTGAGTAGTACAAAAGTCATTGATATAGCAGCCTAACCGAGCGTAACATAATCAACACAAACGTAACCTAACACAATTTAACGTGCCGCAACCGCTATTGCTGGCCTCCAAAGAGACAA
>NW_017025598.1:0-211 GCF_001483705.2 Eufriesea mexicana | reverse complement strand
ACTACCTAAACAAACGACGTATTTGTGTTAGAATATATCCGGAACTTACAAAAAGTTAATAAAATAATAAATTTAGTGTTAATAAGAAATTAAAATCCTTAATAACAAATAGTGCGCAAAGTATATTAACGATAAAAGTCAAAAAAGCTAATAAATTATTAGCTACTACTTAAACAAACGACGTATTTGTGTTAGAATGTATTCATAACTT
>NW_017025597.1:0-211 GCF_001483705.2 Eufriesea mexicana | reverse complement strand
CTGTGGTCGCACGAACATTTTGAGCGGGCGCGGGGTCGATGGTTACCCGCCTTTGCACCAGAGCCATTTCCGCGCGCAAGGGGGAGATCGCCGCCTGCTGGGAGGCGATCACCGCCTGCTGGAAGGTATAGTTCTCCCGCAAGTCCTGTATCACCGCCGGCTGGGAGACATCCTTCTCCCGCAGACCGGCGATCTCCGCCATTAGCGCGCG
>NW_017025596.1:0-211 GCF_001483705.2 Eufriesea mexicana | reverse complement strand
AGCTAACTTTCATGCATAAATAAGGAGGAAAGATACTATTGGCGTGCTATTGCCATTGCATTGCTATAGAGTGTGTTTGGAAAATTCAATTTTATTGACATTCTCGACTTATATCGTGGTGAGCTATTTTTCTTTCATAAATAAGGTGGAAGGATCCAATTGGCGTGCTATAGCCGTCGCAATGGTATAGAATATGGCTGGAAAGTTCAAT
>NW_017025595.1:0-211 GCF_001483705.2 Eufriesea mexicana | reverse complement strand
CAGTGTATTTTTATAGACTTACTCGTTTTACCTACTTTCTCCGTTTTCGTCATCGAAACTCGGTGTTACCACCATCGCTGACAGTGTGCCGCATATTGTCACGCAGTGTTGCTTTAGGCGATGCAGCCATAAGTCTAGCGACACGTCAATGACGTTCATATAGAGTAATTGTGTAAGATGTATCTGTAAGATGTATATGTAATAAATGTTT
>NW_017025594.1:0-211 GCF_001483705.2 Eufriesea mexicana | reverse complement strand
ACGATCGATTATTCGATCGAGATTTCGATCCACTGACACTGGACGATATATCGAACTTGGAGGAACTGTTAGAGTCCATAAAATTTCGGGTTTAAATAACATAAGACAATAAATATTCCAGAGATACCAAAGATCGGTAATGGAAGTTAAAAATCGCGAATATCGGCGCGATGCGGAAAAATCGGAAGTTTGAAGATCGATCGCTCGATCG
>NW_017025593.1:0-211 GCF_001483705.2 Eufriesea mexicana | reverse complement strand
TTTTGAATAGCACTATTTTCTGGCTAGTAGATGTCTGTAATTGCCATTGTATTGAAGGCGTTAGGCGAGCTATTCACCAAGCCATAGCATATTATAGATTTTGAATAGACCTCTCCTCTGGCAAGTGGATGGCAGTACTTGCCATTGAATTGAAGGCGTTGGGCGACCTATTCACCAAGCTATAACAGATTATAGATTTTGAATAGAACTA
>NW_017025592.1:0-211 GCF_001483705.2 Eufriesea mexicana | reverse complement strand
TGAGGATACGATATTCAAGTATAGTTGTTGGAATTAATACTTTATAGTACTAAGAGTATGCTAAAATTATTAATTAATTAATTGTTTTAATAAGATACTTTGGATATTGTTGTCTCATTGAATGATGAATAAATTTGAGAAATTTTTATTGTTTCATAATAATTCATTTGCACTTGCGTATACTTGTTTATAGTAGAGCGTATAGTAAAGT
>NW_017025591.1:0-211 GCF_001483705.2 Eufriesea mexicana | reverse complement strand
CCACTATTAATGAGCTCCACAGAGCCAAGCAGAATATACTAGAGCGCATTGGAGAGCGGAAATACGGTGCATCGAAGCGTAAAACAGATAAGTAGAAGACATCCTAACATAACCTGTCCTAACCTAACATAACCAATCGTAACCAGTCCCAACCTAACGTGCCTATGTAAGCATTGCTGGACTTCGCATCGCCAAGCAGGGCATATTGGGG
>NW_017025590.1:0-211 GCF_001483705.2 Eufriesea mexicana | reverse complement strand
TAGCACGCCAATAGTACATTTCCTACTTATTTATAAAAGAGAGTTAGCTCACCACGATATTAGTCGAAAATGTAAATAAAATAGAATTATCCAGACAGACTCTATAGTACTGCAATGGCCATGACTGGCCAATAGAATCTTTGCTCCTTATTTATGCCAGAAAGTTACCTCACCACGGTATTAGACGATGTTGTCAATAAAATAGAATTAT
>NW_017025589.1:0-211 GCF_001483705.2 Eufriesea mexicana | reverse complement strand
CCTAACCTAAACAATCATAGCGAAACCAATCGTAACGTATCCCAACCGAACGTGACGCGACCAATATAGCTGGCCTCCTCCGCGGCAAGCGGAACATATTAGAGGAGAGTAGAGAGCAGAAGCACATGGGATCACAGTGTAGTGCAGGAAACTCGAAACTACCCAAACCAAGCTATAGCTAACATATCCCAACCAAACGTAGCCTACTTCA
>NW_017025588.1:0-211 GCF_001483705.2 Eufriesea mexicana | reverse complement strand
CAAAATGTACTAGAACTCTGTTCGGCGCAGAAATCCACAGAATGCCTGTGTACATCATTAGATGCAAAGCCATCATAGCCAAAATTAGACTACCCTGTCCTAACCTAACCTAACGTAATTGAACCAAGCGTACCAAGTCCGCTCCTGTTGCCCTCCACAGGGCTAAGCAGAACATATTAGAGTGGGACAGAGCGCAGAGGTTCACAGAATC
>NW_017025587.1:0-211 GCF_001483705.2 Eufriesea mexicana | reverse complement strand
TGCTATTCGGCAAGCTTCTGCGCTATACTGTGCTCTAATATGCTCTGCTCGACGCTGAGGAGGCCAGCAATAGTTTTCTCGGCACGCTAGGTCGGGTCAGGCTTCGTTCGTTTTGGTTAGGTTATGTAAGGTTATGTTAGGATCTGTTGGACTTTGGTGCTTTGCACAGAAGTGCAGCGTATTTATGCGCCCTCATGCGTTCTAGCATCTG
>NW_017025586.1:0-211 GCF_001483705.2 Eufriesea mexicana | reverse complement strand
ACACGACCAAACAGAACCTAATTCAAACTGACATGGCGAGAACACACTTGATGGCCTCCCCAGGGCCAAGCAGAATGTATTAGAGTGCAGTTGAAAGCAGAAATCCACCGAATGGTAGTGTATAGCACAAAAGGTGTAGTTATCCTTGTCTAACATAACCAACCTTCACACAACCAAACGTAACATAACACAACCCAACGTGCCGGGCCCA
>NW_017025585.1:0-211 GCF_001483705.2 Eufriesea mexicana | reverse complement strand
TTAACGTTGTCTTTATTGGCCCTATCAATTCCATGTGTCACAACCCATTATTTCTGCAGCTTTCATAGTTTCCCAATTCCTATACATATTTTTACATGTTTTAGTTTTAATGGAATATTTACTTTCTATATTCAATTTATCTTTAACGTACATAACTATTACCAATTGTTCATTCTCCATCTCTTCAATGATCATATTTCCATGTCGATGC
>NW_017025584.1:0-211 GCF_001483705.2 Eufriesea mexicana | reverse complement strand
TATCTTTGACTTCTGTGCTACAGACTGCTATTTGGTGGCTTTCTGCGCTCCACTGTGCTCTCGAATATTCTGCTTGTCCCTGGGGATGACAGCATTAGTGGTCTCGCCAGGTAGGGCTAGGATAGGTTGCGTATGGTTACGTCGTGTATGGATAGGGTGGGATAGGATAGCCTTGACTTTTGTGCTATATACAGCTATTCTTTGGGTTTCT
>NW_017025583.1:0-211 GCF_001483705.2 Eufriesea mexicana | reverse complement strand
CTATGTTTGGTTATGTTCCGTTCGTTTGGGTTAGACTCGTGTAGCTTTGACTTATCTGACACAAACAGCGATTATAAGGACTTCTGCGTCCTACTCTCCACAAACGCGATCCGCTTGACCCTGGAGGGCCAGCAATAGTGGTCGCAGAACGTTATGTTGACTTGGGTTACGTTTGGTTATGTTACGGTTGGTTATGTTAGGAGAGGGTTGC
>NW_017025582.1:0-211 GCF_001483705.2 Eufriesea mexicana | reverse complement strand
ATATCATAAGTTTTTCCTGCTCCTTTGAAAAAAAATTTGTTTTATAAAAAATTATAATTTTGAAATCAAAATTTTTGTACATATACATATTATCAACTTTCTTTACATAAAAATTATGTAATATATATAAGTTTCATATATAAATATCCACTAATTACTTTTTAAAATATTAGATTTATGTTCTAGATTTGGAAGATTTTCAATAATTTAT
>NW_017025581.1:0-211 GCF_001483705.2 Eufriesea mexicana | reverse complement strand
CGTAAGCAAGCGTGACGAAGCCGAACGTAGCCTAGCACAACCTAGCATTCCGAAACCACTATTTCTGGCCTCCGCAAAGCCAAGCAGAATATCCTGCAGCACAGTAGAACGTATAAATCCACCGCACTGCATTCCATATCACAGAAGACAAAGATATCCTGGCCAAACCTAACCCAACCTAACCTATACTAACGTAATATAACACAACATA
>NW_017025580.1:0-211 GCF_001483705.2 Eufriesea mexicana | reverse complement strand
CTGTGGAGGCCAGAAATAGTGATATCGGCACGTCAGGTTGTGTTAGGCTGTGTTCGGCCAGCTTACGTTTGGTCAGGTTACGATACAATGGCTTTGACTTTTGAGTCATACTCGTCAATGGTGTGGACTTCTGCGCTCTGTTGTACTCTAATATGTTGTGCTTGACTCTGGAGAGGCCAGGAATAGAGGTTCCGGCACGTTAGGTTTAGTT
>NW_017025579.1:0-211 GCF_001483705.2 Eufriesea mexicana | reverse complement strand
GCTACGCAATACCCAAGAAGACAGGAGAAATTTTCATGGCACCTATATTAGACCATGAATACCCTTTATTACAATCAGTATCTTATATTAAAATAGATGAAACTCACGTACAGACATTTTGTAGAGATACCAGTATAGGACAAATATACAGAAACAATGAACCGATCAACCACGGAAAAGAGAAAATCGTATGTAATCCAGAATGTAATAC
>NW_017025578.1:0-211 GCF_001483705.2 Eufriesea mexicana | reverse complement strand
CTAACTTTCGTGCATAAATAAGGAGGAAAGATACTTGTGGCGTGCTACAGCCATTGCAATGCTGTAGAATATGGCTGGACAACTCAATTTCATAGACATTTTCTACTAATATCGTGGTGACCAAACATTCTTGCATAAGTTAGGACGTGAGGTTCTACTGGCGTTCTGAAGCTATTGCAATGATATAGAATCCGGCTGGAAAATACATTTT
>NW_017025577.1:0-211 GCF_001483705.2 Eufriesea mexicana | reverse complement strand
ACAAAGCTATAGAATCTAGCTGCAAAATTCTATTTTTTTGACATTTTCGACTAGTATCGTGTTAACTCTCTTGCACATGTAGGGATGACAGATTCTACTGGCGAGCTATAGTCATTTCCATGCTATAGAATCTGGTTGGAAAATTCATTCTTATTGACATTTTCAACTAATATCGTGGTGACCTACCTTTCTTGCATAAATAAGGAGGAAA
>NW_017025576.1:0-211 GCF_001483705.2 Eufriesea mexicana | reverse complement strand
AAGTGTTAGGGTACGAGTCTTCTTCTCCCAGGATTAGGTGAAAGGAATTTTACTTTATACGGTTATTTATATACTATGTACTATGATACTAGACACTTACTACATCACTGGAATAATTTAATGAACGCATCAGGTGTATCGAAAATTGGGAAATAATATTCCACCTTTCACTATCGGTCCATTTAAATAGTGATACCTCAAAGATTCATTG
>NW_017025575.1:0-211 GCF_001483705.2 Eufriesea mexicana | reverse complement strand
CACTGTAGATAACAGAAATCCACCGAAAAGCAATGTGCACCACGAAAGTCAAAGTAACGCTAATCAAACTTAGCGTATCCTATCCCGACCAAACATACCTAACTCTACCTAACGTGCCACGGCCTCCATTGCTCGCCTGCCCAAGGTCTAGCGGAATATACTAGGTCAATGCAGAGCGCAGACATCCCCCGAATACCAGCGAATAGCATAA
>NW_017025574.1:0-211 GCF_001483705.2 Eufriesea mexicana | reverse complement strand
GGTGCCATCCTTACATGACCAAACCCAACCTAACGTAGCCAAACGTAATATGACTCAAACTAATTAAGTGCAGAGACCACTATCATTGGCTTTCGCAGAGACAGGCAGAGAGAATCAGAGCATTTAAGAGCGCACAAATTCACAGAACAGCAGCGTATAGTACAAAAGACAAAGCTATCCTCTCCTACCCTTCTCAACCGTTATATTAACA
>NW_017025573.1:0-211 GCF_001483705.2 Eufriesea mexicana | reverse complement strand
TGACTACTGCAATTCACTCTCCTATAATATGTTCTGCTTGGCGATGGGGAGGCCAGCAGTAGCGGTCTCCGCACGTTAGGTTGGGTTTTGTTACTTTCCGTTAGGTTACAATTGGTCAGCTTAGGAGAGGGTAGCTTTATCCTTTGCACCATGCACAGCCATTCGGCGGACTCCTGCACTCTAGTGTGCTCTAATATGAAGAGTCCGCTTC
>NW_017025572.1:0-211 GCF_001483705.2 Eufriesea mexicana | reverse complement strand
ACGCCTTCAATCCAATGGCAAGTACAGCCATCCACTTACCTGAGAATAGGTCTATTCAAAATCAATTACCTACTATAGCCTGGCGAATAGATCGCCCTACGCATTTAATCCAATGGCAAGTGCAAATATCTACTTGCCTGAAAATAGATCTATTCCAAATCTATAACAGGTTATACCTTGGAGAAAGGATCGCCTAACGCCTTCAATCCAA
>NW_017025571.1:0-211 GCF_001483705.2 Eufriesea mexicana | reverse complement strand
GAAAATTCTCTTTGCTTATACTTATACACACATCGCCACTTAGTACAATTATATGCTTTTATTTTTATATTTATCTCTTTGCTTTATTCCTATTTTTCTCTGTTACCGTTATCATTACACCTCACTGTAATAATTTTCTTGTAATTTTCTGATGGGTTAATCCCGTATAGAAAAATCAATAAAAAAAACTAGCCAGACAATAATAAAGGCC
>NW_017025570.1:0-211 GCF_001483705.2 Eufriesea mexicana | reverse complement strand
CCTTCAGCTTGGCTCCGGGAGTACCAGCAATAGTGGCCTCTGCTCGGTAAATTGAGTCAGGTTTCTTTCGGCTTGGTTGGATCAGACTAAGTTTTGTTAGGATAGATTTAATTTTTCTGACGTACACTGGTATTCAGAGGATTTCGGCGCTCTACTGTGCTCTAGTACGGCCTGGTGGGCTCTGTGGAGGGCAACAATTTCGGTCTCGGCA
>NW_017025569.1:0-211 GCF_001483705.2 Eufriesea mexicana | reverse complement strand
TGATCTGACCTGACGTGACCCGACACGAACTGATCCGACCTGACCTGACCCGACCTGACCCGATCCGACCTAATCAGACCCGTCCCGAACCGACCCAACCCAACCTAACCTAACCAAACCTAACCTAACCTATCCTAACCTAACCTACCCAAACCAAACATAATCTGACCTGGCCAGACCTGACTTGACCTGACCTGGCCTGGCCTGACCT
>NW_017025568.1:0-211 GCF_001483705.2 Eufriesea mexicana | reverse complement strand
AGGTTGTCCTTGTCTAGGTTAGGTTTGTTTGGGTTAGGCTAGGATATCATTGACTTTTGTTCCCTGCACTACCTTCCTATGGAATTTGACGCTCTACCCTCCTCTAATATGTCCTGCTTCCCTCCAGGCAGATCAGCAATATTTGTGTAAGCACAATAGGATGAAATATGTTACGTTTGGTTTTGTTATGTTTGGTTACGTTTGGTTAGGA
>NW_017025567.1:0-211 GCF_001483705.2 Eufriesea mexicana | reverse complement strand
ATGGTTTGTTGGATGGGTGTAGGGATGGAAGGATGTATTCATCGATGAACATATGGATGCCTGGATGTTTGGATGCATGGATGTATGGAAGTATGGATGCATGTATGGATGGATGCATGTATGGATGAATGCATGCATGAATGTATGAATGTATGTATGTATGGATGTATGAATGTATGTATGTATTTGAGTTATGTATGTATGTATGAAT
>NW_017025566.1:0-211 GCF_001483705.2 Eufriesea mexicana | reverse complement strand
AGGTTAGGTTAGGTTAGGTTAGGTTAGGTCAGTCAGTTCATGTCATGACAGTGCAGGTCTGGAGAGGCCAGGTCAGGACAGGATATGTCTGGTCTGGCAAGCCCAGGACATGCCAGGGAATAGCGTGTCAGTTCCGGTCAGGTCAGGTCAGGCCAGGTCGGGTTAGGTTGTGTTAGGTCAGATCAGGTAAGAGCAGGTCAGGCCAGGCCAG
>NW_017025565.1:0-211 GCF_001483705.2 Eufriesea mexicana | reverse complement strand
CGGTAGGTTTCTGCGCTGCACTGTGCTCCAACATGTTCCGCTTGGCTCTGTGGAGGACAGCAACAGTCGTCTCGGCGCCACATGTTGAGCTGTGCTACGATTGGTTAGATTAGTTTCCGTCAGGTAAAGTTTGGGTATCTTTGAGTTCCTTGCCATACACTGCAATGCGGTGGGCATCTGTGCTCTTCTGTGCTTCAGTTCGTCCTGCTTG
>NW_017025564.1:0-211 GCF_001483705.2 Eufriesea mexicana | reverse complement strand
AGTTCACTTCAGATCAGATCATGTCAAGTCAGGTCAAGTCAGGTCCGGTCACGCCAGGCAAGGGAGGGTCTGGTCAGGTCAGGTCAGGTCAGGTCAGCTCAGGGCATGTCATGTCAGGTCAGTGAGATTATGCCAGTTCAGGTCAGTACAGATCGGGCCAGGTCAGGCAAGGTCAGGTCAAGTTTGGTCAGGTCATGTCAGGTCAGATCAA
>NW_017025563.1:0-211 GCF_001483705.2 Eufriesea mexicana | reverse complement strand
GCGACGGGTACTACTACACCGGAAGCAGTTATTTTAACCAGCTCTGTACAGACAAATTCCTGTATATAATGTCAAAAGTTTTTGATTAATACCTCGGAAACTATTCATTTCCCGAAACTAATATTTTACATTTAGCAGCCACCTTTCGCTGCGGAATTCGCTGTCGATCGGCCACGGCTGCTTTTTGGACAGTGTCCCCATTTTTATGTAC
>NW_017025562.1:0-211 GCF_001483705.2 Eufriesea mexicana | reverse complement strand
AACATTTGGTTATCGAATTGTGAATTATCAATGAGTAAAGGAAATTACGAAAATTATTTGGTTCATCCCCTAGGATTCGAAGGTTTTTCTTAAGAATTTTTATTTGGACGCGTTGAACCATTATTTCAAGCAGTCTCTTGGATTCTAGGACGTGTAAGGGAGTTATGGCAGAGTAGCCCTTCGATCTGTAACATTTACCCATGGAATTGTG
>NW_017025561.1:0-211 GCF_001483705.2 Eufriesea mexicana | reverse complement strand
TACGAATTTCTGGATGTACGGGTGTATGGTTGTATGGATGGATGTATGTATGTATTTATGTATCTATGTATGTATGTATGTATGAATGGATTGGTGGATGGATGTATGGTTGGATGGATTTATGGATGCGTGGATATATGAATGTATGGATGGATGGATGTATGTATTGATTGATGTATGGAAAGCAGGATGTATGGATGGATTTATGTAT
>NW_017025560.1:0-211 GCF_001483705.2 Eufriesea mexicana | reverse complement strand
ATCCTCTGGCAAGTGGATGGCTCTACTGGCCATTGGATTGGAGGCGTTAGGCGATCTATTCACACAGCTATAACAGGTTATAGATTTTGAAGAGACTTATTCTCTGGCAAGTAGATGCCTGCACTTTCAAGTGAATTGAAGGCGTTAAGCGATCTATTCACCAAGCTTTAACAGACTATTGGTTTTGTATAGACATAATCTCTGGCAAGTG
>NW_017025559.1:0-211 GCF_001483705.2 Eufriesea mexicana | reverse complement strand
GGCTAGGGTAGCCCTGTCTTTCGTACTACACAGTGTTATTCTATGGATACTTGTAATCTACTGCTCTCTACCATATTCTGCTTGGATCTGGGGACGCTAGCAGCAGTGGTCGCGGCACGTCATTTTGGGTTACGCTACGTTTGGTTACATAAGGTTAGGCCATGTTAGGTTTTTAGCGACTTTTGCGCTATGCACAGATTTTCGGTGTATT
>NW_017025558.1:0-211 GCF_001483705.2 Eufriesea mexicana | reverse complement strand
GTTCACGTAGCTCGGTTCCTCGAATAAATTATTATCGAATCGCTTCTGTGTCGTTTCCTGTTAGAAGCACGCGGCCATTTTGTAATCTCGGTAATTATCGGTAAATGTGTCGAAATTTACACGCTAAGAAAAATATAAGTAATTGCAGCGGTGCAATTACTGATCAGACAATGAAATAAAAGGAGAAAAATATACATTTCGTAATTTGATG
>NW_017025557.1:0-211 GCF_001483705.2 Eufriesea mexicana | reverse complement strand
CATCCATCCATGCATCCATACATACATACAACCATACATCCACACAACCGTACATCCATACATTCGTACATCAATACATCCATACATCCACACATCCATACATCCACAAGTCCGTCCAAAGATACAACCATCCACGCATACATACATTCATGCGTACATCCATAGATACATACATACACCCATACACACATCCATACATACATCCACTCAT
>NW_017025556.1:0-211 GCF_001483705.2 Eufriesea mexicana | reverse complement strand
AATCCAAACAACCATTCATCCATACATACATACATCCGTACATCCATCTATCCATACATCCATACATCCACCCATCCACACATCCACCAATCCATACATCCATCGAACCATACATCCATCCGTCCATACACGCACCCATCCATAAACTCATCGATCCATACATCTATACATCCACACATCCATACATCCACAAATCAATCCATCCATGCAC
>NW_017025555.1:0-211 GCF_001483705.2 Eufriesea mexicana | reverse complement strand
GAGGTATCTTTCTTGCTTAATTAAGTATGAAAGATTCTATTGTCGTTCTATTTCCATTGCAATACTAAAGAATCTGACTGGAAAATTTAACAGTATTGACATTATCGTCTAATATCGCCGTGAGCTGATCTCTTTGCATAAATAAGGTGGAAAGATGCTATTGGCGTGCTATGGCCATTGAAGCGCAATAGAATCTGACTGGAAAAACCAA
>NW_017025554.1:0-211 GCF_001483705.2 Eufriesea mexicana | reverse complement strand
AGTAGGATGCAGAAGATCTTCGAATAGCTGTGGATAGCACAACATTCAAAGCCATCCTGTTGCGACATATCCCACCGCCACATAACCGATCGTAAAATAATTCAAAACAAAGTGCCGAGAACACTACTGCTGGCCTCGCCAGTGCTACGCGGACATATTAGAGGAGAGTAGTTCCCAGAAAACCGTAGAATAGCAGAGTATGGGACAAGAG
>NW_017025553.1:0-211 GCF_001483705.2 Eufriesea mexicana | reverse complement strand
TAGCAGAAAAGTGAGGGCTTACCAAATCTGTTCCAAGCAAACGTGACATAAACAAACGTGACCTAATTCAAGCTAACGTGCCGCCGCCACTATCTCCGCCCTCCCCAGAGCAGAGCAGAGAATATGAAAACAGAGTAGAGCGCAGAAATCCAACGAAAAGTGGATTATGCCACAAAAGCCGAAGCTATCCCGGCCTATCATAACCACATAT
>NW_017025552.1:0-211 GCF_001483705.2 Eufriesea mexicana | reverse complement strand
AGGAATATCAAAATTAAATAAAATTTTCTAAGATCCTAATAAGGGTAGAGACAATGCATACATATTTTACTCTCGACCTCTAACTCTAGAAAATTTTATTCACCTCTGATTTTCCTGGTAAAAGTAACAAATTGCTAATTTAACCCTTTGCACTCAACGATTTTTTGGTTAGAGAAGAGTAGAAAATCAAAGATTCTCTACTAAGAAACTG
>NW_017025551.1:0-211 GCF_001483705.2 Eufriesea mexicana | reverse complement strand
CATAAACAAGGAGGAAAGATTATATTGGCAAGATATGACCATTGCAATGCTATAGAATCTGGCTGGAAAGTTCAATTTTATTGTCCTTTTCGACTTATATCGTGGTGAGCTAGCTTCCTTGCATAAGTTTGGAGGAAAGATCCTTTTGGCGTGCTATAACCATAGCAATGATATGGAATGTGACTGGTAGTTTCGATTTTATCGACATTTC
>NW_017025550.1:0-211 GCF_001483705.2 Eufriesea mexicana | reverse complement strand
CCTGGCCTGAACTGAACTGACCTGAACTGACATCATCTCACTGACCTGACATGACATGACCAGAGCTGCCCTGTCCTGACCTGACCTGACCTGACATGAGCTGACCTGACCGGACCAGACCCTTCCTAGCCTGACCTGACCTGACCATGCCTGACCATATTTGACCTTGCCTGGCCTGGTCTGGCCTGACCTGACCTCTCCTGACGTGACC
>NW_017025549.1:0-211 GCF_001483705.2 Eufriesea mexicana | reverse complement strand
AGCGTAGAAATCCCCCGAATAACAGTGCAAAGTGCGAAGGCCAGAGCTACCCTTACCAATTCTAGCATAACCTACCCTAACCAAACGTAACCTAACTCAGCCTGTCGTGACGAGACCACTATTGATGGCCTCCCCACAGCCAAGCGGAAGGTTCTAGAGCAAACTAGAGCGCAGAAACCCTCTGTAAATAGGAGTGTAGGACAAAAGTCGA
>NW_017025548.1:0-211 GCF_001483705.2 Eufriesea mexicana | reverse complement strand
TATAAACTGCTATTCGGTGGATTTCTGCACTCTAATGCGCTCTAATATGCTCTGCTTGTCCCTTGGATGCATCAGTATTGGCCTCTTCGCCTTATGTTGAATTACACTAAGTTTGGATATGTTATGTTAGTAGAAGTTACGTCCGGGAATACTTGTCTTTTGCGCTGTACACTGCCATTCGGAGGATTTCTGTGATCTACTGTGCTCTCCT
>NW_017025547.1:0-211 GCF_001483705.2 Eufriesea mexicana | reverse complement strand
GCAGAATATACAAGAGCACAGTAGGGCGCAGAAATCCACCGCAATGCTGTGTATAGCGCAACATTTGAACATGCCCTGGCAAAAGCAGATCATACCTTACCTACCAAACGTAGTGTATCTAAACGTAACGTACCGCGGGCACTGCTGATGGCACCCCGGAGTCAAGCAGAATAGAGTACGGCACTGTAGATCGCATAAATCCACCGAAAAG
>NW_017025546.1:0-211 GCF_001483705.2 Eufriesea mexicana | reverse complement strand
ACGCAAGGAACTTAGCTCACCACGATATTAGTCGAAGATGTCAACAAAATAGAACTTTCCAGCTAGGTTGTATATCATTGCGACGGCTGTATCACTCCAATTGTATCCTTCTCCTTATTTATGCAATAGAGTTAGCTCATCACGATAATAGTCGAAAATGTCAATAAAATTGAATTTTCCAGGAAGATTCTATATCTTTGCAATGCCTACA
>NW_017025545.1:0-211 GCF_001483705.2 Eufriesea mexicana | reverse complement strand
GCAGTGAATCAACAGCGGTCTCGGCACGAGAGGTTATGTCAGGCTATACTTGGCTTTTTCTGTTGGTTTGGGTTAGGCACGGATAGCTTTGACTTTTCTGACATACACAGCGATTATATAGAGTTCTGCATCCGACTCTTCACTAGCGTGTTAGGCTTAACTCTGGGGAGGCCAGAAATTGTGGTCGCGGCAGGTTAGGATGAGTTGAGTT
>NW_017025544.1:0-211 GCF_001483705.2 Eufriesea mexicana | reverse complement strand
GGGTAGAGCGCAGAGCTCCATAGAATGGCATTGTATTTCACGAAAGTGAAGGACATGCTGACCTAACCGAAACAAGCCTAACATAGCCAAGCGTAACATGGCACAACCTAATACGCCGCGATCACTGTTTCTGGAATTCCCAGAGCAAGGCTGGGAGCTTTAGATCACAGTAGAGCGCAGAAATCCACCGAATGGCAGTGCGCAGGACTAA
>NW_017025543.1:0-211 GCF_001483705.2 Eufriesea mexicana | reverse complement strand
ATTGCAGTGCAATAGAATATGGCTGGAAAACTCAATTTTATTCACATTTTCGACCAATGTCGTTGCGAGCTAACTTTCTCGCATAGAAAATGAGGAAAGATTCTATCGGCGTGCTATAGCCACTGCAGTGACATATAATCCGGATGGGAAATCCAATTTTATTGACATTTTCAGCTATTATCGTGGTGAGATATCTCTATTGCATAAATAA
>NW_017025542.1:0-211 GCF_001483705.2 Eufriesea mexicana | reverse complement strand
GAGAAGATTGGGTTTGGTGTTTTTGCAGATTTTCGGTTGGTGAAAGTGTGTGGCTGATTTTGAGTTTAATTTAATATTTTAATATTTTGTTTAGATCGAATTGCGGATAGTCTTTAGTATTAGTAACGCCAATAAAGTAGTCATGAAAATTGGGTTTGGGATTTTTAAAGGTTTTCTAGGTGGCGAAAGTGTGTAGGTGATTTTGGTTTAT
>NW_017025541.1:0-211 GCF_001483705.2 Eufriesea mexicana | reverse complement strand
AGTATCGCTGTGTATAGCAGAAAAACCAGAGATATCCGAACTTTTCCCATGCAAACATAAGCTATCCAAGCGTAACCTACCCTAATCTAGGATGCCGTGGCCACAATTTCTGGCCTCCCCAGAGCAAAGCTGAGCCCAATAGGACACAGTAAAACGGAGACATCCGCCGAGTTGCTGTGGATGGCACAAAAGTCAAAGCTTTCCTATCCTA
>NW_017025540.1:0-211 GCF_001483705.2 Eufriesea mexicana | reverse complement strand
GATTTTATCGACATTTTCGACTAATATCGTGGTGAGCTAACTTTCTTGCATAAGCAAGGAGGAGAGCTTATATTGGCAAGTTATAACCATAGCAATGCTATTGAATCTTCATGGAAAATTCAATTTTGTTGACATTTTCGACTAATTCCATGGTGAGCTAACTTCCTTGCATAGGTAAGCAGGAAAGATCCGTTCCGAGTGCTATAGCGAT
>NW_017025539.1:0-211 GCF_001483705.2 Eufriesea mexicana | reverse complement strand
GAACATAACCCGCCGCGAACACTGCTGCTGTCATCCCCAGAGCCAGGCAGAGTATAGTAGAGCGCAGTGGATCACATGAACCCACCGGATAGCAGTGTAAGGCACGAAAGTCATAGCAACCCAAGCAAACTTAACCTAAGCTTACCTGGCGGAACATAACTTAACCCAAAATAACGTGCCACGAACACTATTGCACGCCTACCCTGAGTCG
>NW_017025538.1:0-211 GCF_001483705.2 Eufriesea mexicana | reverse complement strand
CTTGATATCTCTTATCGTGCATCTCCTCGGCTTTCTCTTGTGCTAAACCTCATAAGGAGTTTTCTATTCCCTATTCATTTTCCTTTATACCCTTATCATCTTCAACATCACCTATTTTATAATTTTGCACTTTCTTCGGTTCCATTTTTGTATCTCTCAATGTATTTTTTATCCCTTCCTTGATTGCTCTGAAAATATAAATATAAGAGAC
>NW_017025537.1:0-211 GCF_001483705.2 Eufriesea mexicana | reverse complement strand
CTGTAGGGCGCAGGAATTCACGTAATAGCAGAATACAGCAATAAAGGCAAAGCTATCCTCTCCAAACCTGCCCAATCGCAACATAACCAAACGTAACGCAATTCGGACTAACGTGCCACGACCGCTATTGCTGATCACACCAGAGCCCAGCAGAACATATTAGTAGAGAGTAGAACGCAGAAACCCATATGATCGCAGTGTATATCAGAAA
>NW_017025536.1:0-211 GCF_001483705.2 Eufriesea mexicana | reverse complement strand
AATATAATTATTTCCATTCCAAAATTCAAAGAGAACAAAATTCATTTCAGAATTTTCCGTCGCGTCGTAATTTATAAATTACTTTTGTGGATCAATGATTTATATGGCGAGAAATATCATAAAATAAGTGCATTACGTTATTTCAACGTAATTAATTTTTTAAAACAGATAATTCCTGTACTTTCGTTATCTCCTAACGTTTCCTCGCGTC
>NW_017025535.1:0-211 GCF_001483705.2 Eufriesea mexicana | reverse complement strand
CATGCATCCGTACATACGACCTTCCATACACGCATCCACACATCCATACACATGTGCATTCATACATACATCCATACATTCATTGGTACATCCATACATCCATACATCCTTCCATCCATACATCAATCCACCCATACATCCATACATGCACCATCCATATATACGTAAATGCATCCATCCGTACTTCCATCCTTCGATACTTCCATCCATC
>NW_017025534.1:0-211 GCF_001483705.2 Eufriesea mexicana | reverse complement strand
CCAAACCTATCCCAAACGAACGTAACGCAACCAAACGTAGCCTACCTGAAACTAACGGGCCCATACTACTATTGCCGGCCTCCCCACGGTCGGGCAGATTATTGTAGAGCAACGTCGAGTGAAGAAATCCACACAGGAGCAGTGTATAGCACAAAAGTCATAACTGACATATCCTAACCTATCGAAGCTTAACATAACCGAACACAACCTA
>NW_017025533.1:0-211 GCF_001483705.2 Eufriesea mexicana | reverse complement strand
TTACTTTCGTGCTGTACACTCTTGCTCGATGTATTTCTGCTCTGTACTGTGCTCTACTGCACTATGCTTGGCTCTGTGGAAGCTAGCAATATTGGTCTCGGCACGTGATGTTGGGCTATGTTAGGGTAGGATACCTTCAACTTTTGTGCTATGCACTGATATTTGGTGGATTGCTGCGCAATACAGTGCTCTACTACATTCTGCGTGTCTC
>NW_017025532.1:0-211 GCF_001483705.2 Eufriesea mexicana | reverse complement strand
TATCAGTGTACGGCACAAAAGTCAAGGTTAACCAATCCTAACCTAACAAAACGTAACATAACCAAAGGCAAGCTAGTCCAACCCAAACTGCCTAGACCACCATTGCTGGCGTCCCCATCGCCAAGCAAAGCATATTACAGGAGGATGTAGGGTAGAAGTCCATTGGATTGCAGCGTATAGCACAAAAGTCGAAGATACCCCGTCCAAACAT
>NW_017025531.1:0-211 GCF_001483705.2 Eufriesea mexicana | reverse complement strand
GTATCCATAGATACATCCGTACATGCGTCCATACATCCACCAATACATGCATCCATACATACGACCTTCCATGCACGCATCCATACATCCATACATATATCCGACCGCACATCCATCCATATATCCATACATACATCCATCCATACACCCCTACATACGTCCATACAAACATCAATACATACATCCATGCACACATCCATACATCCGTTCA
>NW_017025530.1:0-211 GCF_001483705.2 Eufriesea mexicana | reverse complement strand
ATCAGCTTGGCTCTGGGGAGGCCAGGAATAGAGCCCTCGGCACGATATTACGTGTTGGGATACATTGGGCTCTGTTACGCCTGATTAGGTTAGGAAACGACATCCTTTACTTTTGTGCTATGCATTGCAGTACGGTGCATTTCTGCTTTCTACTGTGCTCTTATATGTTCTGCTTTACCCTGGGGAGTCCAGAAATATTGGCCTCAACGCG
>NW_017025529.1:0-211 GCF_001483705.2 Eufriesea mexicana | reverse complement strand
TTCCAGCCAGATTCTATATCATTGCGACGGCTATAGCACGCCAGTAGAATATACCCTCCTTATATCTGCAATAAAGTTAGCTCACCACGACATTAGACGAAAATGTCAGTAAAATTGAATTTTCCAGGTAGCTTCTTTAGCGTTGCATTGGTTATAGCACGCCAATAGAATCTATCCTCCTTGTTTATGCAAGAAAGTTAGCTCACCACAT
>NW_017025528.1:0-211 GCF_001483705.2 Eufriesea mexicana | reverse complement strand
AGTCTGTGTCAGGTTATGTTAGGGTAGTTTATGTCAGCATGGGTAAGGTAAGGATATCATTGACGTTTCCTTTATACGCTGCGATTGTATGGATACCTGCGTCCCACACTCCTGTTATATGTTCTGCGTGGCGCTTGGGAGGCCAGCTATACTGGTCGCGGCACGTTAGTTTGAGTCAGGTTACGTTTGGTCTGGTTAGGTTTGGTTAGGT
>NW_017025527.1:0-211 GCF_001483705.2 Eufriesea mexicana | reverse complement strand
AATTTATTTTTGCAGAGAGACCGGTGACACGTGATACTTTTTCTTTGCACGATTAGAAACAAATTGAATGCCAGTGAGAAGCTGCGACGCAGTATGGCCCATCCGTTATACGGGAGGCTTCGAACACACAAAGATAGAATTCGCATACTTCAACTGGCAACAATGCGCGATAGGTGAGTCTACGTTATTATTAATTTTTGCTAGTGTACTA
>NW_017025526.1:0-211 GCF_001483705.2 Eufriesea mexicana | reverse complement strand
CCATCGAACCATACATCCATCCATTCATACAAGCACCCATCCATGCATCCATCGTTCCATACATCTATCCATCCACACAACCATACATCGATACATCCATCCATCCATACATCCATACATCCACACATCCATACATCCATACACACATCAATACACAGATCCATACATGCACGCATACATTCATCCATACATACATCCATACATACATCCA
>NW_017025525.1:0-211 GCF_001483705.2 Eufriesea mexicana | reverse complement strand
TTCTTGCTCAAAAATTACAGTTTGATCGTGCAAGTCCTTTTCTTCGCTTAGACACTTCAGAACTTTTTGCCGTAATTTATTCAGTTTCTCATAAGGATTACTGCAATCTGGGCTATAAACACGATGATCAAGCGTTTTTAACGAAATCGTGAAATATTTTTGACAAATTTAAAGTTTTCATAAATAGGATATTAAGACAATCTTTAAGCAA
>NW_017025524.1:0-211 GCF_001483705.2 Eufriesea mexicana | reverse complement strand
TGCTGAGCTCAGCAGTAGTGGTCGAGGCACGTTACGTGTAGTTAGGCTACGTTCGGTTACGTTAATTCCGGTAAGGTTAGGGTATGTGTGACTTTTGTGCTTTTCACAGCAATTCGTTGAATTTCTGCGCACTACTGTTATCTGATATGTTCAGCTAGGCCCTGGGAAAGGCCGCAATAGAGGTCTCGGCACTCTATGATGGGTTATGCTA
>NW_017025523.1:0-211 GCF_001483705.2 Eufriesea mexicana | reverse complement strand
GGCGTACTATAGCCATTGCAATGCACTGGAATCTGGCTGGAGAGTTCAGTTTTATTGACAGTTCGGACTAATATCGTGGTGAGCTGTGAATCTTGCATAAATAAGGAGCTTAGATGCTATTGACATGCTATAGACGTTGCAATGATATGGAATGTGGTTGGGAAATCCACTTTTATTGACATTTTTGATTTATATCGTGGTGAGCTACCTT
>NW_017025522.1:0-211 GCF_001483705.2 Eufriesea mexicana | reverse complement strand
CAATACAAACGTAATATAATCAGACGTATCCTAACTTAACCTAATGTGCCAAGGCCACTACCGAAGGAAACCCCTGAGCCACGCAGAACACCCTACAGCAGAGTTGAGAGCAGAGATCCACCAGATAACAGCTTATTGCACAAAAGTCAAATATATCCAAACCTAGCCTGACCTAGCCCAACCTATACAAACGTGGACTAACGAAACTTAA
>NW_017025521.1:0-211 GCF_001483705.2 Eufriesea mexicana | reverse complement strand
CACAGTAGAGCGCAGAACGCGGCCAAATAGCAATGTACAGCGCAAAAGTCAAACATACCCCAAACTAGCCATGCCCAACCTAACCTATCCAAACGTAGGGTAACTAAACCTAACGTGCCTCGACCACTATTGCCGGCTACCCCAGATTCAAGCTGAATATGATAGAGTGCAGTAGATCACACAGGTCCATATGGTGGCAGTGTACAGCACG
>NW_017025520.1:0-211 GCF_001483705.2 Eufriesea mexicana | reverse complement strand
GAGCTGTATAACATACATAGGACAATGAGAAAACTTCATGTTAATTATCTGTTTCTAAAGCTATTTCTGATTTATTTAACACTATGTTCCTTTTATTACGAAGATTACATTTTAAAAATGGATAATCCAATGATCCACAAATGATTAGTAACAATTTAATTAAAATAAAATACATATGTATCTGCCTGTGTTGTATTAAACGATTTCCAAT
>NW_017025519.1:0-211 GCF_001483705.2 Eufriesea mexicana | reverse complement strand
TGCAGTTGTATATTCTGCTTGGCTCTGCGGATACCAGTAATTGTGGTCGCGGCATGTTATGTTCAGTCATTCTACGTTTCGCAAGGTTATGTTGGTTTGGGTAACGTTTGGATATGTTTGATTTTTCAGCTATACGCTTCGGTTCTGCGGATTCCATCGCTCTATACAAATCTATTGTGCCCTGCTTGACTCTACGGATGCTAGCAATAGC
>NW_017025518.1:0-211 GCF_001483705.2 Eufriesea mexicana | reverse complement strand
CTCCGTATATAGATCCTGCAGAAATATATCGCGACGGGGACCTATCCGTGCTTCAAAGATAGACCCTGTAGGAATATCTCGCGACCGGGACCTAGCCATGCTCCGTATATAGATCCTGCAGAAGTGTATCGAGACGGGGACCCATGTATGCCCCAGAGATAGATCCCTCAGGAATATTATATCGCGACGGGGACCTATCCATGCTCCGTAG
>NW_017025517.1:0-211 GCF_001483705.2 Eufriesea mexicana | reverse complement strand
CCTGCCGTGCCGAGACCACTATTGGTGGCCCCGCCAGAGCCAAGCTCAGAATATTAGAGCACAATAGGTTGCGGAAATGCGCCGAATGGCAGCGTACAGCGCAAGAGTCGCAGCCAGCCGCTCCTAACCTAACCAAACGTAATGCAACCAAACGTAACGCAACTTAACCCAACGTGCAGAGGCCTCTATTGCTGTCCTCGCCAGAGCAAAG
>NW_017025516.1:0-211 GCF_001483705.2 Eufriesea mexicana | reverse complement strand
CCCTGCATTGCTCTACTAGCATCTGCCTGCCCCTGGGAGGCCAGCAATGAGGTCGTGGCACGTGTGGTTGAGATTGTCTGCATTTGGTTCAGATATGTTTGGCTAGGCGATGACAGGGTAACACTGCCTTTTGTGCTATACACAGCTGTTCCGTGGATTTCCGCGCTCTACTGTGCTGATATATAATCTGTCCGTCTGTGAGGGGCCAGCA
>NW_017025515.1:0-211 GCF_001483705.2 Eufriesea mexicana | reverse complement strand
AATTCAGGTCAGTTCAGTTCAGGTCAGGAGAGGACAGGTCAGTTCAGGTCAGGTCAGGTCAGGACAGGTCAGGTCAGTTCAGATCAGGCCAGGCAAGGCCAGGTAGGGTCAGGCCAGCTCAGGTCAAGTCAGGTCAGCTCAGGTCAGATCAGAACAGTCAGGTCAGGTCAGGTCAGGTCAGGTCAGGTCAGGTCAAGTCAGGTCAGGTCAG
>NW_017025514.1:0-211 GCF_001483705.2 Eufriesea mexicana | reverse complement strand
TTATTAAGGCATTGAACATTTATGAGAATGTGTAAGCCTATGCAAGATGAAAATATGATTGCCACGCAAAAGATCGTTTCAAAATGCATTCCCCACGTTCTGATATAAATTACGAGTGTGCAGGTTTTCCGAATTGAAAGAAGTTGCATGCATTATCTACCTAAAAATCGTCGGGCATGTCGCACCAGGAATTCGATTTAAACAAATTGTA
>NW_017025513.1:0-211 GCF_001483705.2 Eufriesea mexicana | reverse complement strand
TATAGCATTCCAATGTCTATGGCACGCCAATAGAATGTTTCATACCTATTTATACAAGTAGGTGTGCTCACCACGATATTAGTCGAAAATATCAGTAAATTTGTATCCTCCAGCAATATTCTACAACATTGCAATGGCTATGGCTCGACAATAGAAACCTTCCTCTTTATTTATGCAATACAGTTAGTTCACCACGATAATAGTCGAAAAT
>NW_017025512.1:0-211 GCF_001483705.2 Eufriesea mexicana | reverse complement strand
ATAGCGATTGCAATGATATAGAATGTGCCTGGCAGATTCAATTTTATTGACTTTTTCGACAAAAATCGCGGTGAGCTAACTTTCCTGCACAAACAAGTAGGAAAGATTATATTGGCAAGCCATAACAATCGCAATGCTATAGAATCTAGCCGGTAAATCCAATTTTATAGACATTTTCGAATAATATTTTGTTGCGCTAACTTTCTTGCAT
>NW_017025511.1:0-211 GCF_001483705.2 Eufriesea mexicana | reverse complement strand
GATCCTGACCTTTCAAACCGTAACATAAGCAGTCGTAATGTAACCAAAACTGACCTGCCAGGAACGCTATTGCTGGCCTCCTGAGAGCCGAGCATAGTAGAGCATCGTAGAGCGCAGAAAGCCACCGAATAGCAGTGTATTGTGCAATAGTCAAGGTTATCCGATCCTGACCTTTCAAACCGTAACATAAGCAGTCGTAATGTAACCAAAA
>NW_017025510.1:0-211 GCF_001483705.2 Eufriesea mexicana | reverse complement strand
TACATCCATCCGTCCATGCAACCATGCATCCATACACACATCAGCACACAGATCCATACATACGCGCATACATTCGCCCTTACATGCATCCATACATACATTCTTACGTACATCCATACATACATCCATACATACATACATACATACTTCCATACATACATCCATACAAACATCCACATATACATCCATACGTACATCCGTACATACGTAC
>NW_017025509.1:0-211 GCF_001483705.2 Eufriesea mexicana | reverse complement strand
GATTATAGATTTTGAATAGGTCGATTCTGTGGCAAGTAGATGGCTGTTCTTGCCATTGGATTGCAGGCGCTAGGCGTTCTACTCACCAAGCTATAACAGATTATATAGTTTGAACAGACATAATCTCTGGCAAGTGGATGCCTGTACATGCCATTGGATTGAAGGCGTTAGGCGATCTAATCACCAAGCTACGACAGCTTATTGATTTTGA
>NW_017025508.1:0-211 GCF_001483705.2 Eufriesea mexicana | reverse complement strand
CATAGCCAAACGCAACATAACGCAAAGTAAGATTCTGCGTCCATTACTGCTGGCCTTTCGAGTGTCGAGCAGAAAATGATAGAGCGCTGTAGATCGCAGAAGTCCACCGAATAGCAGTGTATAGCACAAAAGTCCAAACCGCCATATTCCTACATTACTGAACCTGACATGAACGAACGTAACCTAGCTTTGCCTAACGTGCCGATGACAC
>NW_017025507.1:0-211 GCF_001483705.2 Eufriesea mexicana | reverse complement strand
TCGCCACGATAGTAGGCAAAATGCCAATAAAATTGTATTTTCCAGCCAGATTCTATAGCATTGAAATGCCTACATCACGCCAGTAGAATCTTTCATCCTTATTTATGCAAGAAAGGTAGGCCACCACGATATTAGTTGAAAATGTCACTAAGACTGATTTCTCCAGCCAGATTCTATAGCATGGCAATGACTATAGCTCGTCAGTAGAATC
>NW_017025506.1:0-211 GCF_001483705.2 Eufriesea mexicana | reverse complement strand
GGCGTGCCATAGCCATTGCTATTCTGTAGTCTCTGGATGGATAATTCAATTTTATTGACATTTCCGGGCATTATTGTGGTGAGCTGACATCTCTGCATAAATAAGGCGGAAAGATTCTATTGGCACGCTATAGCCATTGCAGTGCTAAAGAATCTGGCTGCTATATTCAGTTTTATTGACATTTTCAACTAATATCGAGGTGAGCTAACAT
>NW_017025505.1:0-211 GCF_001483705.2 Eufriesea mexicana | reverse complement strand
ATATGACAATAGAATTGATCTTTTCTGACAGATTCTGTTGCAATTCAATGGCCATGGCAAACCGAACGGATCTTCCCTCCTGCTTTATGCAGAAAAGTTTGCTCACCACGACATTAGTCGAAAATACCAATAGAATTGAACTTTTCAAGCAGATTCTACTGCAATGCAATGACTATAGCAAACCAATAGAATGTTTCCACGTTATTTACGC
>NW_017025504.1:0-211 GCF_001483705.2 Eufriesea mexicana | reverse complement strand
TGAAATATAATTAATTTATCACAATTACATGCTCACTCGTCTTCTCACTATTAAAACTCAATTGCAACTGACGTATGGCAAATCACTCTCCTTTTTTTTTTTTCTTTCACACATTACATTACATACACAATTCACGCACACCTCAATCATTACACGCCTACTCATTTATCATAATAACCTGAATTCATTAGATATTTCCAACCCATGCATA
>NW_017025503.1:0-211 GCF_001483705.2 Eufriesea mexicana | reverse complement strand
TTTTGAGTAGACCTATTCTCAGGCAAGAAGATGGCTGTACTTGCCATTGAATTGGTGGCGTTACACGATCTAATCACAAAGGTATAAAATGTTATATACTTCGAATAGACCTATTCCCTGGCAACCAGGTGGCTGTACTTGCCTTTGTATTGAAGGCGTTAGGCGATTTATTCACCGAGCTATAACAGGCTATATATTTTCAATAGAACAA
>NW_017025502.1:0-211 GCF_001483705.2 Eufriesea mexicana | reverse complement strand
TGTATGCATGGTTATATGTTTGGGTGGCTGTATGGATGTATGTATGTATGTATGTATGGATGCATGTAAGGATGTATGTATGGACGTATTTATGGTTGAATGTATTGGCGTATGTATGGATCCGTGTACTGAAATGTGTATGGATGCATTGAAGGATGGATGGATTGGTGGATGGATGTATGAATGGAAGAATGTATGTATCGATGGATTT
>NW_017025501.1:0-211 GCF_001483705.2 Eufriesea mexicana | reverse complement strand
CAACCAAGCAGAATGTAGTAAAGCAGTGTAGGTCACAGAAATACACCGAAAAACAGTGTATTGAACGAAAGTAGGATCTACATTAACCAAACGTATCCCAACCTAGCCAAACCGAACGTACCATAACTCAACCTAAAGTGCCGCGGATGCAATTACTCGCCTCCTCAGAATCGACCTGGGTGTAGTGGAGCAGAGTAGTGCGTAGAAATCC
>NW_017025500.1:0-211 GCF_001483705.2 Eufriesea mexicana | reverse complement strand
TGTCCCGACCTGACCTGACCTGACCTGTCCCGACCTGACATGACCTGACCTGACCTGAGCTGAACTTACCTGGCCTTGCCTGGCCTGATCTGACATGGCCTGACATGACCTGACCTCACCTGACGGATCTGACCAGACATGACCTGATCTGACCAGACCTGACCTGTTCTCTGCTGACTTGAACTGAACTGACCTGACTTGTCCATAGGAG
>NW_017025499.1:0-211 GCF_001483705.2 Eufriesea mexicana | reverse complement strand
AGGTCAGGATAGCACTGCATTTCGTGGTATATACCGTTATTCTGTGGACTTCTGCTCTCTTCGGAGCTCTACTATACTCTACTCAACTCTGGGGCGGCAAACAATATCTGCCGCGGCATGATATGCTATGTTTGGTTAGGTTAGGTTTGGTTACGATACGTTCGGATAGGGTGACTCTGACTTTTGTGCCGCACACTGCAATGCGGTGAAT
>NW_017025498.1:0-211 GCF_001483705.2 Eufriesea mexicana | reverse complement strand
CACGATATTAATCGAAAATGTCAATAAAATTGATTTTTCGTGGAAGATTCTATAGCATTTCAACGGTTTTTGCACGCCAATTCGTATCTTTCCCCCTTATTTATACAAGAAAGTTAGCTCTCAACTATATTAGCCGAAATTGTCGATGACATTGAATATTCCCAGGAGATTCTGTAGCACTGCAGTGGCTATAGCACGCCAATAGAATCGT
>NW_017025497.1:0-211 GCF_001483705.2 Eufriesea mexicana | reverse complement strand
GACTAACGCCTTCAATCCAATGGCAAGTACAGCCGTCTACTTGCTAGATAATAAGTCTATTCATAATCTATAATCCGTTATAGCTTGGTGAATATATCGCCTGGCGCCTTCAATTCAATGGCATGTACAGACATCTACTTGCCAGAATATAGTTCTATTCAAAATCTATAACATGTTATAGCTTGGTGAATAGATCGCCTAACGCGTTCAG
>NW_017025496.1:0-211 GCF_001483705.2 Eufriesea mexicana | reverse complement strand
TGTGCGGATGTGCCTATGCATGTATGTATGTGTGAGTGTATGGGTTTGTGTATGGATGTATGGTTCGATCGATGTATGGATGGGTGGATATATGGATGGGTGGATGTATGGATGGATGGACGTATGGATGTATGTATGGATGTTTGTCTGGATGTATGTATGGATGTATGTATGGATGTATGCATGGATGTATGTACGGATGAATGTATGG
>NW_017025495.1:0-211 GCF_001483705.2 Eufriesea mexicana | reverse complement strand
ACCTAACGTGCAGCGAGCACAATTGCTGGCATCCCCAGAGCCGTGCAGAGTATGGTAGAGCGGCGAAGAGCGCAGAAATCCAACGAAGTGCAGTCTATGCCAAGAAAGCCAAAACAGTCCAAATCTAACCCAAACTAACTTAACCTTACAAAACGCAACCTAACTGAGCCTAACGTCCCGTGATCACTATTGCTGGCCTCACTAGAGCCGT
>NW_017025494.1:0-211 GCF_001483705.2 Eufriesea mexicana | reverse complement strand
TATAGCACAAAAGTCATAGCTACCCCGTCCTACCCTGACCTTATCTAACCAAACCAAACGTAATGTAACTCAACCTAACGTGCCTAGGTACTACTTCTGGCCTCCCGGTCGCAAGCAGCGCATATTAGAGAAGAGTGGAGCATAGATGTCAATAGTATGGCAGTGTATAGCAGAAAGGTCAAAGCTACACAAGCATAACACATTCCAGCAT
>NW_017025493.1:0-211 GCF_001483705.2 Eufriesea mexicana | reverse complement strand
GTAGAGCTCAGAAATCCACTGAATTATTGTCAATACCAAGAAAGTCAAAGCATTTCGGGCATGGCCCAGTCAAACATAACATAACACAACGCAAAGTAACTCAACCTAACTTGCCGAGAACACCATTGTTGCCATACACAGATCCAAACAGAACATATTATAGCACAGAGGAGCGCAGAAATCCACGAATCACGGTGTGTAGCACGAGAGA
>NW_017025492.1:0-211 GCF_001483705.2 Eufriesea mexicana | reverse complement strand
CCTGGGGAAGACAGCAATAGTGGCCTCGGCACGTCATGCTTAGTTAGGATACGTATGGTTAGGCTTGGTTAGGTCAACTTATGAAAGGATAACTTCGACCATTGAGATGCACAAAGCAATGCTGTGCTTCTCTATATTCTACTGTGCTCCAGTTGCTTCTGGTTGACTCTGGAGGCGAGCAATAGTGTTGTCGCAGCGTTAGGTTGAGTTA
>NW_017025491.1:0-211 GCF_001483705.2 Eufriesea mexicana | reverse complement strand
GCGTGCTATAGCCGCCGCAATGCTATAGAATCTGGCTGGAAAGTACAATTTTAATGACATTTTCGCCTAATATTGTTGTGAACTAACTTTCATGCATAAATAAGGAGGAAAGATTGTATTAGCGTGCTCTTACCATTGTAACGCCATTGTATCTTCCTCGAAAATTCAATTTTATTGACATTTTCGACTAATGTCATGGTGAGCTAACTTT
>NW_017025490.1:0-211 GCF_001483705.2 Eufriesea mexicana | reverse complement strand
CTCGATAGCCACTGGAAGTTCGACGAGCATTTTCCTGCGCTGGGACCACGCCTGGAAGGTACGACGCGGACGCTGCGTCGCCTGCTACCCAACGTGGGTGGGCCAGACGGCAGGATGCGCCGCCTCTACAAGGGATTCGTTCACTCGTTAGCACTTTACGGGGCTCCGATCTGGGCGAACGACCCGGTCGCTTGTCCGCGCAGTCTGGCGA
>NW_017025489.1:0-211 GCF_001483705.2 Eufriesea mexicana | reverse complement strand
GCGTTTGGTTATGTTACGTTAGCATTGGTTAGGTTTGGACAGCATCGGCCATTCTGCTCCTCATTGCAATTCTATGGACATCTGCGCGCTACTGTGCTCCAGTTTATACTGCTTGTCTATAGGGAGGCCAGCAGTAGTGGTCTGCAAGCGTTAGGCAGAGTTATGTTGCGTTTGGTAATGTTACGTTAGGCATGTTTGGGATACAACAGCT
>NW_017025488.1:0-211 GCF_001483705.2 Eufriesea mexicana | reverse complement strand
ATGGCTATAGCATGCCAATAGAATCTTTCCTCCTTATTTATGCGAGAAAGTTAACTCACCACGATATTAGATGAAAATGTCAATAAAATTGAATTTTCTATCCAGATTCTATAGCATTGCGAAGGCTATAGCACGCCAATAGTATCTCTCCTCCTTATTTATACAAGGAAGATAGCTCACCACCATATTAGTCGAAAATGTCAATAAAATT
>NW_017025487.1:0-211 GCF_001483705.2 Eufriesea mexicana | reverse complement strand
TTGATATCGTGGTAATCTAACTTTCTTACGTAAGTAAGGAGGAAAGATGCTTTTTCAGTGCTACAGCCATTCCAATGATATAGTTTGTGGCTGGAAAATTCAATTTTATTGACATTTTCGAATATTACCGTGGTGAGCAAACCTCCTAGCATAAGTAAGGGGGAAAGATACTATTGGCGTGATATAGACTTTGCAATGCTATGGACTCTGG
>NW_017025486.1:0-211 GCF_001483705.2 Eufriesea mexicana | reverse complement strand
TAAGTTTGGGCAGGATAGCTACAACTTTCATGCTGTAAACTCCTATTCGTTGGATTTCTGTGCACTACTGTGCTCTAGTATGTCCTGCTTGGCTCTTGGGATGCATCAGTAGCGTTCTCGGCACTTTGGGCTCAGTTAGGCTATGCCCGGGTATCTTCGATTTTTCAGATATACGCTGCGATTCTATGGATTACTGCGCCCTATTCTCCGC
>NW_017025485.1:0-211 GCF_001483705.2 Eufriesea mexicana | reverse complement strand
TATCACCGAAAGAAATATCGCCAGCTTTATAGCAGAAAATCTCTGAACTCCTACTAATCATTACCCAAAAGATCGTCGAGTGCAAAGGGTTAACCCGATCTTCTCGTTACAGAAAAATAGTAATTCGAAGACTCTCTGTCATACAGTCGGCGATATTCTTAAAACGGTAAATAAGAAATTGCATGCAAATTAAGGCGTAAAATTATTTTAC
>NW_017025484.1:0-211 GCF_001483705.2 Eufriesea mexicana | reverse complement strand
GCTCGCATACTCTTACATACTCCTACATCTTACAATGTCTTCTGACGTAGAATGTCCGGGAAAGATTGCGGCGAGAGTGATTTTAATTTTTACTTTCGTCTCTTTGATATTCTCTTTGTCATTTTTCCCACTTTTTCCATTTTCCGTCTTCGATTAGGCTTCGACGACGCGTCCGCGCGATCTAACGCGTCGCGTACAGCTCGAGTTCGAT
>NW_017025483.1:0-211 GCF_001483705.2 Eufriesea mexicana | reverse complement strand
CCGAGCTCTAGTACATTCTGCTTGGCCCTTGGGAGGCCAGCAATGGTGTTATCGGCACGTCAGATTGAGCTATGGCGCGTTCGGTTATGATAAGTTCGTTGAGGTTAGGATAGGGTAGCTTAGACGTGTGTGCCATAAGCTGCTATTTTCCGATTCCTGCGCTCCACTGCGTTCTGTTGTTATCTGCTTGGCTCTGGTGAGGCCAGCACTA
>NW_017025482.1:0-211 GCF_001483705.2 Eufriesea mexicana | reverse complement strand
GCGAACATAACCATACCTGACCGAACGTAACATAACACAGCCTTACGTGCCAGGACCACTATTCCTGGCATCCCGAGAGTCGAGCGGCATGTGGTTTAGCAATGCAGCGCAAAAGTCTAAGCTACTCTGTCCCAGCCATGCCAAACGTATCATAACCGAACGCAACATATCTATGCCTAACTTGTCGCGACCACTACTACTGGCCACCCCA
>NW_017025481.1:0-211 GCF_001483705.2 Eufriesea mexicana | reverse complement strand
TGCAGAAGAAAATAATAAATTACTTAACACTAGGTCTACCAAAGGAGACAATGACATCATCTTCTGCCAACACCTTGAATAGTCGATATCTGTCAATTATTTTGTAGTTGACATCCAGCTGGAATAGAAGATACGTGTCCAGAAGTTATGAAATAGCCTGCATGTGTTTATAGTAATTCTAGCTATCTTCCTATACTTGCTCTCCAATGGG
>NW_017025480.1:0-211 GCF_001483705.2 Eufriesea mexicana | reverse complement strand
CTTTCTGCAGTGTGCTGTGGCCTAGAATATCCTGCTTGGCTTTGGGCAGGCCAGCAAGTGGTCCCTGCATGTAAGGTTATGTTACGTTGGGTTCGGTTGTATTACGTTTGGACTGATTAGGAGAGGATAGCTGTGACTTTTGTCCTAAGCACTGCTGTTCGGCGTGTTTCTACGTTCTTCGTTGCCCTATTCTACTCTGCATGACTCGAGG
>NW_017025479.1:0-211 GCF_001483705.2 Eufriesea mexicana | reverse complement strand
TGTATTGCACAATAGTCAAAGAAGTACTATCCAAGCCATCCTAACCTACAATAACGAAATGTAGCATAACTAAACCTAACGTGCCGAGACCACTATTAATGGCCACGCGAGAGACAAGCAGATCATATCAGAGCGCAGTAGGGCGCAGAAATCCAACGTATAGCTTTGAACGGCACAAAAGTCTGGGATAATCTGCCCTAGCATAACCAAA
>NW_017025478.1:0-211 GCF_001483705.2 Eufriesea mexicana | reverse complement strand
TGTCATAGAACGTGTGGTATGAGTGCGAGGAATGTTTGTGTGGAAGAATATTGTGAATGTCTGAAGAAAACAATCAGTAGCTGAATGACAGTCATTACATGTAGACGTCGTGTGTGAGAGAGTCATCGAAAGATTATATCGCAGTTAAAAGTGAATTTATTTTACGAAATTTAGTTATAATTTACGTTGTGCTGTTATTGTGTTAAATAAA
>NW_017025477.1:0-211 GCF_001483705.2 Eufriesea mexicana | reverse complement strand
TTATTTTACTTTTTTATTTTTATTTCATTTCGTATATATCAATTTCATTTGAAAAAATTTATTATTACAGTTATTAAACATTGTATGTTTATTTCTCTTGTATGCTATGAATCCAAAGATTAAAATTTAATTCAAATGCTTGAATCAGTTAATTAATAATGTGTAATACGTACTTCATATTTATAATTATATTTTAATATTTATTATTGTA
>NW_017025476.1:0-211 GCF_001483705.2 Eufriesea mexicana | reverse complement strand
GCCAGAGTCCATAGCATTGCAAAGGCTGTAGCACGCCAATAGTATCTTTCCCCCTTACTTATGTAAGGAAGTTCGGTCACCACGGTATTAGCCGAAAATATCAATAAAATTGAACTTTCCTACCAGATCCTATAGCATTGCGACGGCCATAGCACGCCAAGAGGATCTTTCCTCATTACTTACGCAAGGAAGTTAGCTCACCACGATATTA
>NW_017025475.1:0-211 GCF_001483705.2 Eufriesea mexicana | reverse complement strand
GCATTGCAATGGCTATAGCACGCCAATAGATCCTTTCCTCATTATTTATGCAAGAAAGATAGCCCGCCACGATATTAGCCGAGAATATCAATAAAATTGAATATTCCTGGCAGATTCTATATCACTGCAATGGCTATAGCACGGCAAGAGTATCTTTCCTCCTTATTTATACAAGGAAGTTAGCTCACCACGATATTAGCCGAAAATGTCA
>NW_017025474.1:0-211 GCF_001483705.2 Eufriesea mexicana | reverse complement strand
GCAATATTGATGTCGGCGCCTTAGGTTGAGTTATGTTACGTAAGCCTGGATTACGTTGGGACAAGTTAGGTTAGAGTGTTTTCGACTTTTGCGCGATTCACTGCATTGAGGCGGATTTCTGCTCTCTACTGGGCTCTAGTACATTCCTCTTATCTCTGTGGAGGCCAGCAATTGTGGTCTCGTCAAGGTAGCTTGAGCTATGTTGCGTTTG
>NW_017025473.1:0-211 GCF_001483705.2 Eufriesea mexicana | reverse complement strand
AACCAAACACAACCCAACGAGCCGAGACCACACTTACCCGCCTCTCCAGGGTCCAGCACATTATAGTGCAGCAACATAAAGCGCAGAATTACGCCGAATAGCAGAGTATAGCTCAGAAGTCAAAGCTATCCTGTCCTTACTAATCCAAACATAATATAATCTAACCTACCGTAACTTTAACGAACGCGTCGAGACCACTATTGATGAAATC
>NW_017025472.1:0-211 GCF_001483705.2 Eufriesea mexicana | reverse complement strand
GGATTGAAGGCGTTTGACGATCTATTCACCAAGCAATAACAGGTTACAAATTTTGAATGGACCCATTCTCTGGCAAGAAGATGGCAGTACTTGCCATTGTTTGCAGACGATAGGCGGCCTACTAACCAAGCTGTAACAGATTATGGAATTTGAATATACCTAATCTCTGGCAAGTAGATGGCTTTACTTGCCATTGGATTGAGGGCGTTAG
>NW_017025471.1:0-211 GCF_001483705.2 Eufriesea mexicana | reverse complement strand
GTAACTTGCCGCGACAAATGTTGCTGGGCTGTCCATGGCCAAACGGAGAATAGTAGAGCACAGAAGAGCGTAGAGGTCCACGGTATAGCAGTGTACACTGCGAAAGTCAAATCAATCCAACACTAACATAACCAAGCGTAACATAACTAAACCTAGTCTAACACAAACTGACGTGCCGAGACCGCAATTGCCGCCCTTCCGAGAGACAAGC
>NW_017025470.1:0-211 GCF_001483705.2 Eufriesea mexicana | reverse complement strand
CGACTAATATCGTGGTGAGCCAACTTCCTTGTATAAGAAAGGAGGGAAGATCATTTTGGCCTGATATAGCTATAGCAATGCTGCACAATCGGGCTGGATAGTTCAATTTTGTTGACATTTTCGACCAATATCGTGCAGAGCTAGCTTACTTGCATAAGTATGGAGGAAAGATCCTTCTGGCGTGCTATAGCCATTGCAATGCTGTAGAATC
>NW_017025469.1:0-211 GCF_001483705.2 Eufriesea mexicana | reverse complement strand
AATAGACTTATTCTCTGGCAAGTAGATTGCTGTACTTGCCATTGGATTGAAGGCGTAAGGCCAGCTATTCGCCATGCTATAACAGGTTATAGATTTTGAATTGACCTACTCTCTGGCAAGTAGATCACTGTACATGCCATTGGACTGGAGGCGTTAGGCGATCTTTTCACCAAGCTATAACAGGATTTAGACTTTGAATAGACCTATTCTC
>NW_017025468.1:0-211 GCF_001483705.2 Eufriesea mexicana | reverse complement strand
TGTCCTGGGAATGTTAGTGGCATCCCCTGTCTCACGCACACTATATCGCGGATTTTCAACCAGTATGACCATGATATAATCCGTATCCGTCGTTGCTGGGCGGCTACTGCAGTTTTTATCTTTCAAGTAAAAATTTCCAGCTCTAAATTCTCTTAAACTAATCGCGAACGGTCGTAATAGTCGTTGTATCGTGTCCACAGGTCACTATCCG
>NW_017025467.1:0-211 GCF_001483705.2 Eufriesea mexicana | reverse complement strand
AACACTCCGTATGTCGTTAAACGTTTTGTCGGACAATTCTTCGATTACGAGGAATATTCCTCCGAACGATATCGAGGGACGTCGGAAAAGCTGGATATCGAGTGGAATTCATCGGCCACGGAATAATAGAAATAACGTTTAAAACGGGCCGTTAAGAGTGGAAGAAGAGTGTTTAAAAGCGAGCGAGAAGAGCGAGAAGAGGGACATAAAG
>NW_017025466.1:0-211 GCF_001483705.2 Eufriesea mexicana | reverse complement strand
AATATTGTATTGGCGTGAAATAGCCATTGCAATGCTATAGAATCTGCCTGGAAAATACAATTTAATGGACATTTTCGAAAAATATCGTGGCGAACTAACTTTCTTGCAAGAATATGGATGAAATATTCTATTGGCGCCCTATATCCACTGCAATGCTACAGAATCTGGATGGAAAACACGATTTTATGGACATTTTCGACTGATGTCGTGG
>NW_017025465.1:0-211 GCF_001483705.2 Eufriesea mexicana | reverse complement strand
TTGGCGATTAGATCGCATAACGCCGTCAATCCAGCGGCAAGTACAGCCATCTACTTGCCAGAGTATAGGTCTATTCAAAATATATAACCTATTTTAGCTTGGTGTATAGATCCCCTGCCGCCTTCATTCCAATGGCATGTAGAGTCACCTACTTGCCAGAGATCAGGTCTATTCAAAATCTATAATCCGTTATAGCTTGGTGAATACATCG
>NW_017025464.1:0-211 GCF_001483705.2 Eufriesea mexicana | reverse complement strand
TGATGACTTAGGCTCCACAGTCGTTCAAGAATTATAAATATGTACATCAGTTATGACTAGAGATAACTACAATTCATAGCGCGATAGTTGTTGCCTCATCAAATAGAGCTCAGTGACCGTTGGATAGCTCTGCTATATAATAATGTAGATTCCATAGATATTCCAGAATGAGAAAAGGCAGAGCCGATATGGCTCGGGGCATTAACAACTG
>NW_017025463.1:0-211 GCF_001483705.2 Eufriesea mexicana | reverse complement strand
CGTTTGGTTATGACGTGATACCTATGACTTTTGCGCTGTACGCTGCTATTCGATGGACTTCTGAGCTTTACGATGCTCTGCTGTACTCCTCTCGACACCGGGGTGGTCAGCAATAGTGGTCGTGACACGAATGGTTGGGTTATTTTATGGTTAGTCAGGCAAGGTTGGGTTAGGTTTCGCTATGATTGCTTTAACCTTAGTGCTGTACACT
>NW_017025462.1:0-211 GCF_001483705.2 Eufriesea mexicana | reverse complement strand
ACATACCTGCATCCATGCGTCCATCCATCCATCCATGCCTCCAACCATTCATCCGTACACCCATCCAAAGTTCCAATCATCCATCCATCCACATATCCAGACAGACATTCCTACGTACATCCATAAGTATATCCATACAACCATCCACAAGACCACTCATACATACATCCGTACATACATCAATCCATACATACATCCAGACATACATCCA
>NW_017025461.1:0-211 GCF_001483705.2 Eufriesea mexicana | reverse complement strand
GGTATGACAGAAATGTCAAAACAATCCATACTTGACCCAAACAAACGTGACCAAGCCAAACGTAACCTAACCGCAGCGAACGTGCCGCGGCCATCATTTCTGGAATTCCCAGAGCGAGGCAGGGCATATCAGAACAGAGTAGAGCGATGAATTCCACCGTATAGTTGTGTACAACGCTAAAGTCAAAGCTAACCTTTCCTAACCTAACCAA
>NW_017025460.1:0-211 GCF_001483705.2 Eufriesea mexicana | reverse complement strand
ACTAATATCGTGGTGACCTAACTTCCTTGCGTAAGTAAGGGGGAAAGATGCTATTGACGCGCTATAGCCTTTGCAATGCTATGGACTATGGCAGGAAAATTCAATTTTACTGACATTTTAGGCTAATATCGCGGTGGGCCACCTATCATGCATAAATAAGCAGTAATAATTCTATTGACGTGCTATAGTCATTGCAATGATATAAAATGTG
>NW_017025459.1:0-211 GCF_001483705.2 Eufriesea mexicana | reverse complement strand
TATATTTTTTAATCATTAGATCTAATATATTAACAATTATTATTGGATGAGATGGATATTCAGAAATTCTAAATTGATCAATGGACAGATCAAATATCGCTAGGGAAATTGACAATTGACAATACAGTACCGAGTACAGCCATCAATACAGTTCTGTAGCCGTTGCATTTATTTGTCAGAGCTATATACTTTTGAGAAATTACTAGAATTA
>NW_017025458.1:0-211 GCF_001483705.2 Eufriesea mexicana | reverse complement strand
CAACATAATTGAACTTTCCGCCCACATTCTACATCATTGCAAAGGCTATAGTACGCCAATAGTGTCTTTCCCCCTTACTCACGCAAGGAAGTTAGCTCACAACGATATTAGTCGAAAATGTCAGTAGAATTGAACTTTCCAGCAACACTCTGTAGCACTGCAATGCCTATAGCACGCCAAGAGAATCTTTTCTCTTTATTTATGCAATAAG
>NW_017025457.1:0-211 GCF_001483705.2 Eufriesea mexicana | reverse complement strand
ACATCCAAACAAAACCAGAGCTAACGTAGCCTAACCAAGCGTATCCCATCTCAACCTAACGCGCCGAGACAAACACTGCTTGCGTCCCCATCGCCAAGCAGGGAATTTAAGAAGATAGGAGAGCGCAGAGGTTCATAGAGTGGCAGTACATGGCACGAAAGTCAAAGATATCCAAACCTAACACAAACGCACCTAACATAACCAAGCGTAA
>NW_017025456.1:0-211 GCF_001483705.2 Eufriesea mexicana | reverse complement strand
AATAAGGCGGAAAGATTCTATCGGCATACTATAGCCATTGCAATGCTACATAATCTGCCTGGATAATTCAATTCTATTGACATTTACGACCAATACCGTGGTGAGCTAATTTCGCAGCGTATATAAGGAGGAAAAATTCTATTGGCAATCTATAGCCACTGCAATGCTATAGAATCTGACTGGAAAATACAATTTTATTGACATTTTCGAC
>NW_017025455.1:0-211 GCF_001483705.2 Eufriesea mexicana | reverse complement strand
GTTAGCTCACCACGATTTTCGCCGAAAATGTCAATAAAATTGAATTTTCCAGGAAGATTCTATTGCATTGCGACGGCCATAGCACGCCAACAGAATCTTTTCTCCTTGTTTATGCGAGAAAACTAGCTCACAAGGATATTAGACGAATATGTCAATAAAATTGAATTTTCCATCCAGATTCTAGAACGTTGCAATAGCAATAGCACGCCAA
>NW_017025454.1:0-211 GCF_001483705.2 Eufriesea mexicana | reverse complement strand
TTTGACTGATATCGAGATGAGCAAGCTTTCTTGCATAAGCAAGGAGGAAAGATTTTATTGGCAGGCTATGACCATTGCAATGCTATAGAATCTGGACGGAGAATTCAATTTTATTGACATTTTCGACTAATATGGTGGTGAGCTATCCTTCTCGCATAAATAAGGAGGGAAGACTCTATTGGCGTGCTATATACTTTGCAATGCTATAGAA
>NW_017025453.1:0-211 GCF_001483705.2 Eufriesea mexicana | reverse complement strand
CTACTAACCTAACAAATCGTAGCGTATGCGAACGTAACGTATATCAACCCAACGTGCTGCGACAACTATTGCTGGCCACCCGAAATTCACCGAATAAAAGTCAATGTCAAGAAAGTCAGAGCTATACAAACATAACACAAACAAGCAAACCCTAACCAAACGTAACCTAACCAAACCTAACGTGCCGTGGCCACTATTGCTGGCCTACCCA
>NW_017025452.1:0-211 GCF_001483705.2 Eufriesea mexicana | reverse complement strand
AATTAACCACGAGTCTGACCCGTGTCGTTTACCTTTGGCCTTATCTACAAACCACGTCTCACGTCCGTGATATTCATGTTCAACCCGATTTTCCTGCCACGTGTCTTACACGATATCGTAGGCCAAGGGGTTAAACAGATATTCGTCAGCTTCGTTAAACGAGGTGTAACAAATGGAAATCGATTAACGAGATACGTTGTTCGATCTCGGC
>NW_017025451.1:0-211 GCF_001483705.2 Eufriesea mexicana | reverse complement strand
TTTCGTTTGAATCGGTTAGGTTAGTTCAGATTGGTTTAGTGTACCTCCTGCGTTTTGCTATAGGCTACATTTCGGGCGATTTCAACATTCCACGTTGCTTTGCCATACTGTGCTTAGCTCTCGCGCGGCCAGCAATAGCTATCGTTGTACGTCATGCTGGGATACGTTACGTCCGCTTGTGTTACGCTTGGTTAAGTTCGCATAGGATAGG
>NW_017025450.1:0-211 GCF_001483705.2 Eufriesea mexicana | reverse complement strand
TTCCAGCCAGACTCTATAGCATTTCAATGGTTATAGCACGCCAGTAGAATCTTTCCTCCTGATGTATGCAAGAAACTTAGGTCACCACGATATTAGCCGAAAATGTCAACAAAATTGTTTTTTCCGGCCAGATTCCATAGCATTGCAGTGGCTATAGTCCGCCAATAGAGCCTTTCCTCCTTATTTATGCATGAAAGTTATCTCACCACGA
>NW_017025449.1:0-211 GCF_001483705.2 Eufriesea mexicana | reverse complement strand
AAAGTCGAAGATATCCGAGCCTATTCCAAACTAACGTTGCCTAACCACACGTAGCCGAACACAGGGTAACGTGCCTCGACCACTATTGCTGGCCTCACCAGGGTCTGGCACAGTATAGTACAGCACAGCAGAGCGCAGGAATACACCGATCGCTCTGTATACCGGAAAAGTCGAACATCCTAACCTAACATAACGTAGCATTACCACAGGC
>NW_017025448.1:0-211 GCF_001483705.2 Eufriesea mexicana | reverse complement strand
TTGCAATGGTAATAGCACGACAATAGAATCTACCCTCCTTATTTATGCAATAAAGTAGGCTCAACACGATATTAGTCGAAAATGTCCACAAAATTGAATTTTCCAGGAAGACTCTATAGTGTTGCAATGGTAAAAGGACGCCAATAGTATCTTTCCTCCTAATTTATGCATGAAAGTTAGCTCACCACGATATTAGTCGAAAATGTCAATA
>NW_017025447.1:0-211 GCF_001483705.2 Eufriesea mexicana | reverse complement strand
CTTGGTTAGGTTGGGGTTTCACGGGTTAGGATGGGATATCATTGACTTTCGTGCAATACACTGACATTCTATTGACCTCTGCGCTCTACTCACCTCAAATATGCACTGCCTAGCGATGGGGAGTCCAGTAATCATGGGCTAGGTACGCTAAGTTTTGACCTGATACGTTAGATTAGGCAGTGTTAGGCCCGGTTATGTGAGGATATCTCCA
>NW_017025446.1:0-211 GCF_001483705.2 Eufriesea mexicana | reverse complement strand
TTCTCTGGCAAGTAGATGGCTGTACTTGCCATTGTATGGAAGGCAATCGGCGATCTATTCACCTAGCTATAACAGATTTTAGATTTTGAATAAACCTATTCTCTGGCAGGTAAATGGCTGTACTTGCCATAGGATTGAAGGAGTTAAACGATCTATTCACCAAGCTATGGCAGCTTATGTGTTTTGAATAGACTTATTCACTGGCAAGTAG
>NW_017025445.1:0-211 GCF_001483705.2 Eufriesea mexicana | reverse complement strand
GCATTATTGGTCTCTGCAGGCTAGGTTCAGTTATGTTGCGTTTGGTTATGTTAGGACAGGATCAATACGACCTTTGTGCAATACATTGCTGTTTGGTGCCTTCGTGGGCTCAACTGTGCACTACTATATTATGTTCCACCATAAGGAAGCCAGCAGTAGTGGTCATGGCACGATAGGTTGCGTTGGGCTACGTTTGGTAAGGGTACGGTTG
>NW_017025444.1:0-211 GCF_001483705.2 Eufriesea mexicana | reverse complement strand
GTAGAGTGAATATAAAGAATTTGGGAAACATTCTGCTTTAAATACAATGAATGAAGCTTATACCGAATTATTTAATAGTAATGTTTCGAAGTAATGTGGCGACGGCTCTTAAGACTTTCCTGACAATGGGCCTGAGGTGTCTACGTGACCCGCACACGTTGGAAGTCTCAGGCCCTTGCTAGCGATCATAAACGACCGATGGGGTCACCAG
>NW_017025443.1:0-211 GCF_001483705.2 Eufriesea mexicana | reverse complement strand
ATGTGATTTCGGCGTGACAGTCAAAGGGTTAATACAGTTTAATATAAATTCTATTAACTTTATTTTTGAGTGTTTATAGTTGGACGGATGTTAACAGCTTTTCGTGGATATATGAAAATTGACCGCCATTTTAATAGAAGGCATACTGATTGCTCTTGTGACTAATACTTGGGTTATTATTTGCAATAATGCTATCTTCTTAATAATATTT
>NW_017025442.1:0-211 GCF_001483705.2 Eufriesea mexicana | reverse complement strand
TTCCATAGGCGTGCTATAGCCGTTGCAATGCTCAGGAATCTGGCTGGAAAATTCAATTTTACTTACATTTTGGTCTATTATCGTGTCGAGCTACCATTCTTGCATAAATAAGAAGGACAGATGCTATTGGCGTCCTATAGCCCTTGCGGTGCTATAGTATCTGCCTGGAAAGACCAATTTTATTGACAGTTTCAACTAATTTCGTGGTGAG
>NW_017025441.1:0-211 GCF_001483705.2 Eufriesea mexicana | reverse complement strand
TCCGTCTTATTTACGCGAGAAAGATAGCTAACCACGATATTAGCCGAAAATGTAAATAAAATTCAATGTGCCAGGCACATTCTATATCATTGCAATGGCTATAGAACGCCGAAAGGATCCCTCCCCCTTACTTATGCAAGGAAGCTAGCTCACCACGGTATTAGTCGAAAATTCAATGAAATTGAATTTTCCTGCAAGATTCTGCAGCATT
>NW_017025440.1:0-211 GCF_001483705.2 Eufriesea mexicana | reverse complement strand
GCTCTCCGTCGTCGTGGCACGGATGACGAAGAGCTTTGAAGCGTGGCGAGCGGTGGCCTCCTTATGCGAGGCGGTTATGTTACAGAATGAGGCCGCGGAGAGAACCCGCAAGCGTAGCGCGTGCTCCTCGCGCGTAGGGTGGCGGAGGCTGCAAGCGCTCGCCGGAGGGCGGCGCGCGCACTGCCGGATGTGTTAACGCGTTAGACCTCCG
>NW_017025439.1:0-211 GCF_001483705.2 Eufriesea mexicana | reverse complement strand
GTAACTAGTCGTTCCGCTACCCGGAAGATAAGTTAACTATTTCTCGCTGTCTTCCAGCCCGCGCGATAGAGCCTAGAGTCGACACAAGCGAAGGATCCAGGGATTAGAAACTGACGTGTTCCGGAATCCGTTATTTTCGTTCATCTTCCTTGCACAGATCGGTACCAGTCAACTATTACCCGGGTTCCATGGGATAGAGCTTGATCCTTTC
>NW_017025438.1:0-211 GCF_001483705.2 Eufriesea mexicana | reverse complement strand
ATTTTCCACGAAGATTCTACTTCATTGCAATGCCCATAGCACACCATTCGAATCAATCCTCCTATATATGCGAGAAAGCTAACTCTCCACGTTATTAGCTGAAAATATCAATAAAATTGAATTTTCCATCCAGATACTATAGCATTGAAACGGCAATAGAACGCCAATAGAATCTTTCCTCCTTATTTATGCAAGGAAGTAAGCTCACCAC
>NW_017025437.1:0-211 GCF_001483705.2 Eufriesea mexicana | reverse complement strand
CGTATCCTATTCAACCACCCCACAGTCTTCGCAACCTCCTCGCGTGTAGGATCTCAATCCTAAAGGATGAACCCTAGCTCGCGAGACCGACGCATGAACCAGTAACACATCCGAGGCTCCCCAAAAACTTTCGTCACGAAGTGGCCAACATAAACCTGCACCCTCTCAAGTCCGGTCTAGTTTTAGGCCAAGAGACACTCTGCGAACGTAC
>NW_017025436.1:0-211 GCF_001483705.2 Eufriesea mexicana | reverse complement strand
CTATAGCAAGCCAATAGATTCTATCCTCCTTGTTTATGTAAGAAAGTTAGCCTTCCACGATATCAGTCAAAAATGTCAATAAAAGTGAGCTTTCCAGCCAGTTTCTATAGCATTGCAATGGCTATAGCACGCCAATAGAATCTTTCCCCCTTATTTGTGCAAGATAGTTATCTCTCCACGATATAAGTCAAAAATGTCAATAAAATTGAGC
>NW_017025435.1:0-211 GCF_001483705.2 Eufriesea mexicana | reverse complement strand
ATATTACTCCATTTCAAATATCAAACTATAATTCTTCGAGGAAATCCAAAGCTCCTGAAGGCCACAGTTAAATTCTTTCATCGTCCATTTTACCCTGACTCTTTTTTAACTTTGTCATATTTTTATCAATTCTGATTCCATTAATTCCGAGCTAATCGCGTTAATTATTTTAAATATCGACGACTGTAGATCGTGTTATGATACCACGTGA
>NW_017025434.1:0-211 GCF_001483705.2 Eufriesea mexicana | reverse complement strand
ATTTTGAATAGGCTTATTCTCTGGCAAGTAGACGGCTGTACTTGCCATTGGATTGATGGCGTTATTCGATCTATTCACCAAGCTCTAACAGGTTATGGATTTTGGAAAGACCTATTCTCTGGCAAGAAGATGGCAGTACGTGCCATTTGATTGAAGGCGTTATGCGGTCTATTCACCAAGGTATAGCAGGTTATAGAATTTGAATATACCT
>NW_017025433.1:0-211 GCF_001483705.2 Eufriesea mexicana | reverse complement strand
CTTCCCCCCTTATTTGTGCAGAAAAGCTTTCCCATCAAGATATAAGTCGAAAATGTCAATAAACTTGAACTTTCAGACAGATTCTATTGCAATGCAATGGCTACCTCAATCCAATAGAATCTTACCACGTTATTCCCGCAGAAAAGCATGCTCACATCAATATCTGTCGAAAATATTAATAGAATTGAACTTTTCAGTCAGATTATATTGC
>NW_017025432.1:0-211 GCF_001483705.2 Eufriesea mexicana | reverse complement strand
CTAGATTCTATAGCATTGCGACGGCTATAGCACGCCAATTGAATCTTTCATCCTTGTTTACGCGATGAGGATAGCTCACCACGATATCAGTCGAAAATGTCAATAAAATAGAATATTGCAGGACGATTATATAGCCTTGCAATGCCTTTAGCTCGCCAATAGAATCTTTCCTCCTTATTTATGCAAGAAAGTTATCTCACCACGATATTAG
>NW_017025431.1:0-211 GCF_001483705.2 Eufriesea mexicana | reverse complement strand
TATGTTAGGTTACGTTACGTTAGATAAAGTTCGAATAGGTTAAGATTGGTTATGTGGGTTACGATAGGTTTTGTGAGGTCAGGTTAGGTTAGGTTAGGGTGTGTTATGTTAGTTTAGGTTGTGTTAGGTTAGGTAAGGCTAGGTTCGATTAGGTTGTGTTAGGTTAGGTTAGGTTACGTTAGGTTACGTTAGGATATGTTCGGATAGGTAA
>NW_017025430.1:0-211 GCF_001483705.2 Eufriesea mexicana | reverse complement strand
TGACATTATCGACTAATATCGTGATGACCTAGCTTTCTTTCAAATATAAGGGCGAAAGATACTCCTGGCGTGCTATAACCATTGCAATGCTATAGAATCAGGCTGGAAAACTCGATTTAAGGTACATTTTCGGCTGATATCACGGTGGGCTACCATTCCCGCAAAAATAGTGAGCAAAGACATTATTGGCGTGCTATAGCCATTTCAGTGC
>NW_017025429.1:0-211 GCF_001483705.2 Eufriesea mexicana | reverse complement strand
TATTCTCTGGCAAGTAGATGGCTGTACTTGCCATTTGATTGAAGGCGTTAGGCGATCTATTTACCAAGCTGTAACAGGTTATAGATTTTGAAAAGTCTTATTCTCTTGCAAGTAGATTGGTGTACTTGCCATTGGATTGATGGCGTTGGGCGACCTATTCTCCAAGCTATAACAGATTATAGATTTTGAATAGACCTATTCTCTTGCAAGG
>NW_017025428.1:0-211 GCF_001483705.2 Eufriesea mexicana | reverse complement strand
TATGCACAGCTACTCGGTGGATTTCTGCCCCCTGCTATGGTCTAGTATGATCTGCTTGGCACTCAGGAGGCCAGCCATAGAGGTGTCGGTGCCTTTGGCTTACATATTCTACGTTTGGATAATTTAGGTTGGGACTGGATAGGTAAGGATATCTTAGACTTTGGTGCTTTACGTTGCTATTCGGCGGATTTCTGCGCTCTATATGGCTCTA
>NW_017025427.1:0-211 GCF_001483705.2 Eufriesea mexicana | reverse complement strand
GCGAGTTTTTGCGTTCCGGCGTGTCTAGCTTCTCTGCGAATCTGGACCAAATAGGGGGACACTTTGGGAATTTTTTTGGAGGAGACTAGGGGAGCTTTTGTCACGAGGCTTTTGGACTCTTGTTTCTTCGTGTTTCAAGAAGACTCGAGATTTTTTTCATTGCGAAATAATGAAAATTGTAAAAATTATGTAATTTTATATATAGAGAGGT
>NW_017025426.1:0-211 GCF_001483705.2 Eufriesea mexicana | reverse complement strand
CAATGGCAAGTACAGCCTTCTACTTGCCATAGAATAGGTCTATTCAAATTATATAATCTGTTTCAGCTTGGTGAATAGGTCGCCTAACGCCTTCAAACAATGGAAAGTACAGCCATCTTCTTGCCAGAGAATAAGTCTATTCAAAACCTATTAGCTACCATAGCTTGGAGAATAGGTCGCCTAACGTCTTCAACCAATGGCAAGTACAGCC
>NW_017025425.1:0-211 GCF_001483705.2 Eufriesea mexicana | reverse complement strand
CTTTCCTCCGTATTTATACAATAAAGTTGGCTCACCACGATATTAGTCGAAAATGTCAATAAATTTGAATTTGCCATACAGATTCTATAGCGTTGCAATGGCAATAGCACGGTAACAGAATCTTTCCTCCATATCTATGCAAGAAAGGTAGCTCACCACGATATTAGTCGAAAATGTAAATAAAATTGTATTTTCCAGCCAGATTCAACAG
>NW_017025424.1:0-211 GCF_001483705.2 Eufriesea mexicana | reverse complement strand
TTCCAGCGAAAATTCTTAAAAATTCGTCAAACCCTATTTCCGCGATCCCCATTCTCCGCGACGTGCTATGAAATAAAAATTAAAAAACCTAACCTAACCTAACCTAACCGTCAACCAGTAGTTCATTGTACACGAAAGCCCGCGAGGTCTGGGAAGCAACAGCGAGTAGAATCGGTGTCGTCGAACAATAAAATTCCAAACGGCTCGCTTC
>NW_017025423.1:0-211 GCF_001483705.2 Eufriesea mexicana | reverse complement strand
TAACAGGTTATAGATTTCCAATAGACCTATTCTCTGGCAAGTAGATGGCTGTACTTGCCATTGCATTGAAGGCGCTAAGCGATCAACTCACCAAGCTATAACATGTTATAGATTTTAAATAGACCTATTCTCTGGCAAGTAGATTGCTGTACATGCCATTGGATTGCAGGCGAAATCTGATCTAATCACCAAGCTATGGCAGATTATAGGT
>NW_017025422.1:0-211 GCF_001483705.2 Eufriesea mexicana | reverse complement strand
GCGATCTATTCACCAAGCTATAACAGATAATAGATTTCGAATAGACCTAGTCTGTGGCAAGAAAATGGCTGTACTCGCCATTGGATTGGAGGCGATATGCGGACTATTCACCAAGCTATAAAATGTTATAGATTTTGTATAGGCCTACTCTCTGGCAAGTAGATGGCTGTGCGTGCCATTGGATTGAAGGTGTTGGGCGATCTATTCACCA
>NW_017025421.1:0-211 GCF_001483705.2 Eufriesea mexicana | reverse complement strand
ACAGCAGCGTACAGCACAAAAGTTAAAGCTAACCAGACCAAAGTTTTCCCAACCCAACATAGCAAAACGTACTTTGACACAACATCACATCCCGAGGCCACCACTGCTGACCTCCACAAAACCAAGCAGAGCACATTAGTGAAGAGTGCAACGCAGAAATCCATAGAATCGCAGTGTATATCAGAAAAGACAAAGCTGCCTAAAACTAACC
>NW_017025420.1:0-211 GCF_001483705.2 Eufriesea mexicana | reverse complement strand
TACAGCCATACACCCATCGTTGCATATAAACATCCCTCCATACATACACCCATGCATACATTCTTTCATCCATACACCCGTACTTTCATTTGTACATGCATCCATGCATCAATACATCCATGGATCCATCCATCCATTCATCCATAGGTCCATACATACATACATCCATAAATCCATTCATCCATACTTCCTTCCATCCATACATCCATCC
>NW_017025419.1:0-211 GCF_001483705.2 Eufriesea mexicana | reverse complement strand
TTACGGACATTTTCGACTAATATTGTAGTCAGTTACCTTTCTTGCATAAACGAGGAGGAAAGACTCTATTGGCGTGCTATAGCAGTTGCAGTGCTACAGAATTTGTCTGCAAATTTTTATTTTATTGACATTTTCGACTAATATCGTTGTAAGCTAACTTTCTTGCATAAACAAGGAGGAAGGATTCTATTGGCGAGCTATAGCCATTGCA
>NW_017025418.1:0-211 GCF_001483705.2 Eufriesea mexicana | reverse complement strand
ATATAATAAATATCACGATATGAGTAATATTTAAAATAGTCATGATATCCATATTATCAATACCGAGTATGAAAATATGTAATATTCTGTATTTTTCTTTCAAAAAATTCATTACTTCACAAAAGAGTATCGGAATTGTACTTGGAAATATTTGTGTATACACTGTCTTAATTTAATAACTTTACATTTACTTCTGAGGGAGGCATAAAGG
>NW_017025417.1:0-211 GCF_001483705.2 Eufriesea mexicana | reverse complement strand
TAGCACGCCAATATTATCTTTCCTCCTTATTTATGCAAAAAAGTCAGCTCACCACAATATTAGGCGGAAATGTCAATATAATTGAGTTTTTCTGCCACATTCTAAAGCATTGCGGCGGCTATAGCACGCTAATATAATCTACCTTCCATAATTATGCAAAAAAGAGAGCTCACCACGATATTCGTCGGAACTGCCAATATAACTGAACTTT
>NW_017025416.1:0-211 GCF_001483705.2 Eufriesea mexicana | reverse complement strand
CGATTGCTTGCCTCCGCAGAACCAAGCAGAACATATTAGAGGAGAGTAGGGCGCAAAAATCCAGACAATCGCCGTGTAAAGCAGAGAAGACAAAGACATACATATATAGCCGAAACTAACGTAACGTTACATAACGTAACAAAGCTCGACAAAACGAGCCGCGACCACCTTTGCTGTCCTGCACATGGTCTAGCAGATTAGAGTATAGCTC
>NW_017025415.1:0-211 GCF_001483705.2 Eufriesea mexicana | reverse complement strand
ATCGACATCTATTAAAATTGAACCTAACCTTCCCCTATTCCAATTATAATTTTAAATTACAACATCGAGTAACCATACTGTCATTTAATTACACTTTAAACCTTCTCACAGGATAGCTTATCGTTTTAATAGTTTAATAATAGTTTTTTAATTGTTACAATAATAGTTTTCTTAATCGTTATAATAGTTTTCTACCTCCTTTTTCAATTAC
>NW_017025414.1:0-211 GCF_001483705.2 Eufriesea mexicana | reverse complement strand
TACCACTATTCGGTGGATTGATGCCATATACATTTCTCTAATATACTCAGCCCGAATCTGGGGTGGCGAGCAAAAGAGGTCGTGGCACGTCAGGTTGGGCTAGCTTACGTTTGGTGAGGTTTGGTTAGATTATGCTTGGCCAGGATATCTTTGACTTTCATGCTATACACTGCTGTTCGATGGACTTCTGGGCTCTAATGTCCTCTAGTGC
>NW_017025413.1:0-211 GCF_001483705.2 Eufriesea mexicana | reverse complement strand
TTGTACTGCATTGCAATGGCTATAGCACTCCAGAAAGATCTTTCCCCGTTGCTTAGGGAAGGAGGTTAGCTCACCACGATATTAATAGATAATGACAGTAGAATTGAATTTTCCAGGACGATTCTGTAGCATTGCACTGCCCATAGCGCGCCAATAGAATCTTTCCTGCTTATTTAAGCAAGGAAGTTGGCTCACCACGATATTAGTCGAA
>NW_017025412.1:0-211 GCF_001483705.2 Eufriesea mexicana | reverse complement strand
CTTGCCAGAGAAGAGGTCTATTCGATATCTACAACCTGTTATAGCTTGGTGAATAGATCTCCTGACGCCTTCAATCCAACGGCTAGTACAGCCATCTACTTGCTAGAGAATTAGTCTATTCAAAATCTATAACCAGCTATAGCATGGAGAATAGATCACATAACGCCTTCAATCCAATGGCAAGTACTGCCATCTACTTGCCAGAGAATAG
>NW_017025411.1:0-211 GCF_001483705.2 Eufriesea mexicana | reverse complement strand
TAATAGCAGACTACAGCAATAAAGTCATTGCCATCCTCCCCTAACCTAACCGAAGGCAGCATTGCCGAACGTAATCTGACACAGCATAACGTGCCGAGACCACTGTTGCTGGCATTCCAAGAGTTAAGTTGTTAACACTAAAACACTATAGGGAGCAGAGATCCACCTAATAGCAGACTATACCACTAAAGTCAAAGCTATCGCCTCCTAG
>NW_017025410.1:0-211 GCF_001483705.2 Eufriesea mexicana | reverse complement strand
GACTAATATCGTGGTGAGCTAACTTCCTTGCATAAGTAAGGAGGAAAGAAGCTTTTTGAGTGCCATAGCCATTGCAATGATATAGAATGTGGCCGGAAAATGCAATTATGTTGGCATTTTCTACTAATATCGTGGTGAGCTAACTTCCTTGCGTAAGTAGGCAGGAAAGATCCTTTTGGCGTGCTATAGCCATTGCAATGCTGAAGAACCT
>NW_017025409.1:0-211 GCF_001483705.2 Eufriesea mexicana | reverse complement strand
CATTCATCCACCCATCCATACATCCATCGATCCATACATCCATCCATCGATACATCCATACATGCATCTATACATGCATCCATACGTTCATCGGTACATACATCCATGCATACATGCATCCATACATCCACACATCCATATATCCATCAATCCATCAAACCGTACTTCCATCCATCGATACATCCATCCATCTATACATCCATACATAAAT
>NW_017025408.1:0-211 GCF_001483705.2 Eufriesea mexicana | reverse complement strand
CTGGCGGGTCCAGCAATAGTGGTTGCGTCACGTTAGGTTGAGTTAGATTACGTTTGGTTATGTCAGAATTGGCTATGTTGGGGCGTGATAGCTTTGACTTTTGTACCATTCGCTGTTAGTCGGTGGATTCCTGCACACTACTGCGCCACAGCGTGCTCTGCTTTGTATTGTAGAGGAGGGCATTAGCGGTCTCATCGCGATACCTTCATTT
>NW_017025407.1:0-211 GCF_001483705.2 Eufriesea mexicana | reverse complement strand
GCAGAAATCGGAGGATACTTGTGTGTAGCACATAAGTCTGAAGTATCGTATCCTAACCTCAGCGAACGTAACACAACCAAATGTGGCATAACACAATCTAACTTGCAGAGATCTGTACTTCTGGCCTCCCCAGATCTGAGAAGAGTAGACTAGAGCACAGCTGGTCGCAGGAATCCACTCCATTGCAGTGAATAGCATAAATGTCGAAGGC
>NW_017025406.1:0-211 GCF_001483705.2 Eufriesea mexicana | reverse complement strand
GCATATATAAGGCGGAAGAACACTATTGGCGTGCTGTTGCCATTGCAGTGCTATATAATCTGGATCGAAAATTCAATTTTATTGACATTTTCGGGCAATATCGAGGTGAGCTGGCCTCCTTGCATATATAAGGAGCTAGAATACTATGGGCGTGCTATTGCCATTGCAGTGCTATATAATCTGGCTGGAGAATTTAATTTTATTGACATTT
>NW_017025405.1:0-211 GCF_001483705.2 Eufriesea mexicana | reverse complement strand
GTGGCCAGTAATAGTGGTCGTGGCACGGCAGGCTGAGTTACGTTACGCTTGGTTAGGTTATGTAAGGTCAAGTTTTGTAAGGATACCTGCGACTTTAGCACTGTACACAGTTATTTCGTGGGTTTCTGTGATCCACCGTGCTCTACTATATTCTGCCTGGCTCGGGGGAAGACAGTAGCAGTGGTCGCCGCACGCTCTGTTGAGTTACGCT
>NW_017025404.1:0-211 GCF_001483705.2 Eufriesea mexicana | reverse complement strand
CAGGCCCAGGATGAAACGCATCCCTTGCTTGTGTCATACTCGTTAACCCCTATCATAGCACGACGGCCAAGAGGATACCAACCAGCAGCACCGTAGGAACCACACGAGTCATCATGGCAACCCCGTGAGGGGCCCCACACCTTCTTCACTGTATCGTGTTTGAAACTAAGACTTTCTAGAAAACAGAGGATCCTAATAAACTATAAAACCC
>NW_017025403.1:0-211 GCF_001483705.2 Eufriesea mexicana | reverse complement strand
ATACAATTATGTTGACATTTTCGACTTATATCGTGGTGAGCTGTCTTCCTTGCGTAAGTAAGGAGGAAAGATGCTCTTTGTGTGCTATTGACATTGCAATGGCATAGAATGTGGCTGGAAAGTTCAATTTTACTGACATTTTCGACTTATATCGTGGTGAGCTGTCTTCCTTGCGTAAGTAAGGAGGAAAGATGCTTTTTGAGTGCTATAG
>NW_017025402.1:0-211 GCF_001483705.2 Eufriesea mexicana | reverse complement strand
TTGGTTATGCTTAGTTAGGGCATATTAGACTATTAGTTAGGCTGCATCTTATACGCAGCTATTAGGTGCCCCTCTGCGCTCTAGTGTGCTCCACTATATCCTGCTTCGCTCTGGGGCTTCCATCAATAGTGATCTCGGCACGTTCGGCAAGGTAATGGTACGTTTGGTTATATTATGTTTGATTGGATAGGACAGAATAGCTTCGACTTTT
>NW_017025401.1:0-211 GCF_001483705.2 Eufriesea mexicana | reverse complement strand
AGTAAAATAAATTTACCTGAATAATAAAAGTAAAATGAAGACAGAAATTAAAAACGCAGGAATGAAACAATTTTTTAGGTTATGTTAATGAAAACCCAATTTATTCTACCAACACTTATAACGTAATGAGTTTATATTCGTTTCTGTTAGAATGTAATTTAAATTTCAGACAAAAGTATCTTCACTGATTACATTACTTAATAATAACGAC
>NW_017025400.1:0-211 GCF_001483705.2 Eufriesea mexicana | reverse complement strand
ATGATCCTTTTGGCATGCTATAGCCATTGCAATGATATTGAATGTGTTTGGAAAATTCAATTTTAATATCATTTTTGTCTAATATCGCGGTGAGCTAACTTTCTTGCATAAATAAGGATGAATGATACATTTTGCGCACTATAGCCGCTGCAATGTTATAGAATCTGGCTGGAAAATTCAATTTTAATGGCATTTTCGACTAATATCGTGG
>NW_017025399.1:0-211 GCF_001483705.2 Eufriesea mexicana | reverse complement strand
ATTGACATTTTCGGCTAATATCGTGGTGAGTTAACTTTCGCGCAAAAATATGGAGGAAAGATTGTATTGGCGTGCCATACGCTTTGCAATGCTATAGAATCTTGCTGTAAAGTTCAATATTATTGAAACTTTCGACTATTATTTTGGCGAGCTATCTTTCTTGCTTAAATGAGCAGGGTAGATTCTATTGGCGTGCTGTAGACATTGCAAT
>NW_017025398.1:0-211 GCF_001483705.2 Eufriesea mexicana | reverse complement strand
CCTGGCATAAGTATGGTGGAAGGATCCTTTTGGCGTGCTATAGCCATTGCAATTCTGTAGAATATGGCCGGAAAATTCAATTTTATTGACATTTCCGACTGATAACGTGGTGAGTTAACTTTCTTGCATAAATAGTGAGGAAAGATTATATTGGCGTGCTATTGCCGTTGCAATGCTATGGAATCTGGATGGAAAATTCAATTTCATTGAC
>NW_017025397.1:0-211 GCF_001483705.2 Eufriesea mexicana | reverse complement strand
TTTAACAAAAATAGTTTGACTTAATTTTTAATTTATTTGCCCTGCGAGAACGTAACTTTCCTGTAACTCCCGAGACGCGACTTTTGATCCACTTTGTATGTTGTAATTTTCTTACGACTCTAGCAGGGAAGGTATAAATTGATAATTATTAAAAAATCTTAGAAGTGTAGGTCAGTAGAGCATAGAGTGGTAAACGGTGATGAATCCTTCT
>NW_017025396.1:0-211 GCF_001483705.2 Eufriesea mexicana | reverse complement strand
TCAACCAATGGCAAGTACAGCCACCTACTTGCCAGAGAATTGTTCTATTCCAAATCTATAACATGTTATAGCTTGGTGAACAGATCGCCTGACGCCTTCAATCCAATGGAAAGCGTAGCCATCTACTTGCCACAGAATAGTTCTATTGAAAATCTGTAACCTCTTATAGCTTGGTGAATAGATCGCCTAACGCCTTCAATCCAATGGCAAT
>NW_017025395.1:0-211 GCF_001483705.2 Eufriesea mexicana | reverse complement strand
ATGGTAATGCTACAGAATCTGCCTGGAAAATTGAAGTTTATTGACATTTTCGGCTAATATTATTGTGACCTATCTTTCTTTTATATACAAGGACGAAAGATTGTGCAGGCGCGCTTTTGTCATTGCGTTGCTATAGAATCTGGCTGGTAAATTGAATTTTATTGATATTTTCGAATAAAATCGTGGTCACCTGACTTTCTTGTATAAATAT
>NW_017025394.1:0-211 GCF_001483705.2 Eufriesea mexicana | reverse complement strand
TAGAGCGAAGAGGTGTGCCGCATTACAGTGTACAGCACAAAAGTCAAACAACCTTGTTCTAACGAAGCCAAACGTGACGATACCAGGCGCTTCCTAACTAAACCTAACGTTCTGGAGAATCTACTGCTGCCCCACCCCCCTGAGCAGAGCAGAACATATTAGGGAATAATTGAAAGCAGATGCCCAACGTATAGCAGTGTACAGCGCAAGA
>NW_017025393.1:0-211 GCF_001483705.2 Eufriesea mexicana | reverse complement strand
AATGGCTATAGCACGCCAATAATATCTTTCCACCTTATTTATACAAGAAAGTTAGCTCACCACAATATTAGCCGAAAATGTCAATAAAATTGCATTTTCCATCCAGATACTATAGAATTGCAATGCCTATAGCTGGCCAATAGAATCCTACCTCCTTATTTATGCACGAAAGCTAGCTCACGAAGATATTAGTCGAAAATGTAAATAAAAT
>NW_017025392.1:0-211 GCF_001483705.2 Eufriesea mexicana | reverse complement strand
GATCAGAGCGTAGGGGTCCATAGGACATCAGTATGCAATACAAAAGTCAATGTTACCCTAACCGAACCAAACCAAACGTAACGTAGCTCAACCTTCCGTGCCGAGACCATTATTGCTGACGTCTACACAGCCATGCAGAATATGGTACAGCAGAGTGGAGGGCAGGAATCCATATAATGGCAACGTGTAGCGCAACTGTCAATGCTACCAC
>NW_017025391.1:0-211 GCF_001483705.2 Eufriesea mexicana | reverse complement strand
AATCCGAGTATCCGTGAATTATCGTACACTGGTTACAAAGAAATGAAACAGTTTCCTACTTGATTAGGAACGTTTGGCCTTTGGAACGAAACAAAGTTGATTCACGACAGATGCTCCGCTTGCTTATTACGATAAACTAGTTGGAAATCGTTGTGTAGTATGTTTAATATTCAATAGACGAATACTGATTCTCAAACCTTTATTCTTTTCC
>NW_017025390.1:0-211 GCF_001483705.2 Eufriesea mexicana | reverse complement strand
AAATTGAATTTTCGAGCCAGATACCATAGGATTGCAATGGCTATAGCTGGCCAATAGGATCTTCCCTCCTTATCTATGCGAGAAGGTTACCACACTACGATATTGGCCGAAATTGCTAAAAGAAGTGAATTTTCGAGCCAGATTCTACAGCACTGCAGTGGCTATTGCTGGCCAATAGAATCTTACCTCCTTATTTATGCACGAAAGCTAC
>NW_017025389.1:0-211 GCF_001483705.2 Eufriesea mexicana | reverse complement strand
AAGTCAATAACCTGTTATAGCATGGTGAAAAGATCTCGTAACGCCTTCAATCCAATCCCAAGTACTGCCATCTACTTGCCAGAGAATTAGTCTATACAAAATATGTAATCCGTTACAGCCTGCTGAATAGGTCGCGTAACTCCTTCAACCAATGGCAGGTACAGCCATCTATTTGCCAGAGAATAGGTCTATTCAAAATCTATAACCTGTT
>NW_017025388.1:0-211 GCF_001483705.2 Eufriesea mexicana | reverse complement strand
ATATCTGCGCTCTGCGCTGCTCTGTTTGCACCCCATTTCCTCTGTGGAGGCCAGCAATAGTGGCCTCGGATATCTAGGTTGAAATATCTTACGCTCGGTTTGCCCAGGTTACGATAGGCTTGGTTAGAGTTACTGTGACTTTTGCGACACACACTGCTATTCGGTCGATATCTATACACTGCATTGCGCTACTAGCATCTGCTTGTCTTTG
>NW_017025387.1:0-211 GCF_001483705.2 Eufriesea mexicana | reverse complement strand
ACAATTTTGTTTACATTTTCGAATAATATCGTGGTTAGTTATTTTTCTTGCACAAATAAGACGAAAAGATTCTACTGGCTTGCTATTGCCATTGCAATATCAAAGAATCTGTTTGGAAAAATCAATTTAATTTACGTTTCGACGAATAACGTCGTGAGTTAGCTTTCTCGCATATATAACGAGGATTGATTCCAGTGGCGTGCTATAGGCA
>NW_017025386.1:0-211 GCF_001483705.2 Eufriesea mexicana | reverse complement strand
AAAAATATCTCGCAACTTTCAAACGGCACGTTCTAAAAATTGGTTCGAAAGATGTATTTTTCGGAATCGGATTTCCTGCATAGGGAGATATCCGTTTGAACGTCGAACTGAGAGTCCGATGCGACGAATATCGGCAGAGTCATTATACAACAGTTTGATTCGAAACAAATTTTTCATCCGGTAGTTAATTAGGAAAATGGAGCATGATATA
>NW_017025385.1:0-211 GCF_001483705.2 Eufriesea mexicana | reverse complement strand
TTTCCCAACTAAACATAATCTAAACCAAAATAACGTGCCACGACCACTATTGCTCGCCTCCCCTGAGCCGAGCAGGGTATAGTAGAGTAGTCTAGAGAGCAGAAATACACCGAGTTACACTGCATAGAACGAAAACCAAAGCTATCAGCACCAAACATAGCCTAGCCTAACAAGGCCAAACGTAACTTAACTCAACCTGTCGTGCCGCGAC
>NW_017025384.1:0-211 GCF_001483705.2 Eufriesea mexicana | reverse complement strand
ATTATCGGTGAACAAATTGGACCAGCAGTTAAAGTACTGTGTTCATGGCTGTACTCAGTACTCATTCGTCAATTGTTAATGTCTAGAGCGATAATGGGTCAGTCGCTTGCCATTCTGTATTTACAATAGAATTTACATCATCAGAGGACAGATCATCCCAACAGCTGCATTAATGTAACGCCTGCTGTACTCAGTGCCGTTATGTCAATTC
>NW_017025383.1:0-211 GCF_001483705.2 Eufriesea mexicana | reverse complement strand
TGATGCAGGAAATAAATATTTGAAAGGAAATGCACGGAAAATTGATTCGCAATATATATTTTTACCGATCACTATAATTAGGGTTAAATGAAAATGGAGAATCGCAAGTTCCTACAAATGAATCGCGCAATATTATAACGCTTTGTGGTCGAGAGGCGCCCTTTAGTCGCCATTTGATAAAATTTCGAAGCTCGATATTCGTTAATATGTG
>NW_017025382.1:0-211 GCF_001483705.2 Eufriesea mexicana | reverse complement strand
CTTTCCAGCCAGATTCCATAGCATCGCGACGGCTATCGGACGTGAATTGTATCTTTCCTCCTTATATATGCAAGAAAGTTATCTCACCACGGTGTTTGTCGAAAATGTCAGGAAAATTGAATTTACCAGCAAGATTCTGTAGCATTGTAATGCATATAGCACGTCAATTGAATCCTTCCTCCTTATTTATGAAAGAAAGAGTGCTCGCCAT
>NW_017025381.1:0-211 GCF_001483705.2 Eufriesea mexicana | reverse complement strand
ATCATTAGTGATCAGAGTGCCCCAATTACTTGGAATAATTTAAATAAAGTGAATATCGTCGATGTTCATTTTCAAAAGGCATTTTCGAAAAGGACGACGTAGGAAACTAGGAAATATCATGAAATAAAGAAAGCATTATTCTATGAGTAAAGATTTATATTAAATTTAATTTTTATTAACGCAAGATATGTATTATACAAATTATATAGTA
>NW_017025380.1:0-211 GCF_001483705.2 Eufriesea mexicana | reverse complement strand
GTGCGAAAGTCAAAGCTTCCCTGATCGAACGAAACATAACCTAACCTAACCGAACGTAACATATCTCAAACTAACGTGCCGAGACAACTATTGCTGTGCTCCCCAGTGCCAAGTAGAAAACATTACAGCACAGTGGAGCTCAGAAATCTGCTGAACAGCAGTGCGTAGCACAAAAATCGCAGCTACACCATCCTAAACTATCCAAACGTAA
>NW_017025379.1:0-211 GCF_001483705.2 Eufriesea mexicana | reverse complement strand
CACTGCTTTTCGGCGGATTTCTGCTCTCTAATTTGCTATAATATGCTCTGCTTGGCCCTGGAGAAGCCAGTAACGTTTGTCTCGTCAGGATATGTAGAGTTACACTACGTTTGGATAGGTTCGGTTAGAACATGTTTGGTCGGTGTATGTTTGACTTTTGCACTGTACACAAGAATGCGGTCGACGTCTGCTCTCTGCTGCGCTGTAGCAT
>NW_017025378.1:0-211 GCF_001483705.2 Eufriesea mexicana | reverse complement strand
TAAAATTGACTTTTCCAAGCATATTCTATAGCATTGCCACGGCTACAGCAGGCCAATTGAATCTTTCCTCCATAATTATACAATAAGGTTAGCTCTCCACGTTATTAGTCGAAAATATCAATAAAATTGAATTTTCCAGCAAGATTCTCTAGCATTGTAATGCCTATAGCACGCCAACAGTATATTTCCTCCTTATTTATGCAAGAAAATT
>NW_017025377.1:0-211 GCF_001483705.2 Eufriesea mexicana | reverse complement strand
TCAGGTCAGGCCATTCCAGGTCGAGTCAGGTGATGTCAGGTCAGGTCAGTGAGATGATGTCAGCTCTGGTCAGTTCAGTTCAGGCCAAGTCAGGCAAATTCAGGTCAAGATAGGTCAGGTCATGTCAGGTCAGGTCAAATCAGGTCAGGTCACTTCAGGTCAGGACAGGTCAGGCAAGGTCGGGTCAAGTTAGATCAGGTCATGTCAGGTC
>NW_017025376.1:0-211 GCF_001483705.2 Eufriesea mexicana | reverse complement strand
TACACTGCCATTCTATTGACTTCTGCTCTGCGCTCTCCTCCTGTATGATCTGCCTGGGGTCGATCAGGCCGGCAGCAGTGATCTTGGCATGTTAGGTTGTGTTAGGTTACGTTATGTTGTTACGTTTGCATATGTTATATTAAGTTTAGATATGTTAGGAAAGGATATATTCGACTTCTGTGCCATACACTGCTTTTCTGTGTCGTTCTGC
>NW_017025375.1:0-211 GCF_001483705.2 Eufriesea mexicana | reverse complement strand
ATCGTTTAATCCAACGGCTGCAGCGCTCTATTGGTGGATGAGCCATCTACCATACAGGGAATTATAAATGTCTCTAGCCATATCTGGTGTATACGTTGGTTATCCTAGGACTACAGTTGAACCTTTGTCATCAGTGGACATATTAATCCAACGGCGGCAGTACTGTGATTATGGCCTTACATTGCGCTGAGCCGCCAGTTATAAATATCTC
>NW_017025374.1:0-211 GCF_001483705.2 Eufriesea mexicana | reverse complement strand
CGTTTGGCTAGGTTAGGATAGGCTACTTTGACTTTCGTGCTATACACTGCTGTTCCGCGGACTTCTGCAGTCTAATTTCTCTAATATACTCTGCTTGGCTCTGCGGTGGCCAGCGATAGTCGTCTCGGCACTTTAGGGTGAGCTACGTTTCGTTTCGTTAGATTACGTTAGGAAGGTTCGGTCTGGATTTCTCTGAGCTTTGTGCGATACA
>NW_017025373.1:0-211 GCF_001483705.2 Eufriesea mexicana | reverse complement strand
ATATTGGAAAATGTCAATAAATTTGAGTTCTCCTACCACTTTCTACACCATTGCAATGCCTATCGCAAGCCAATAGAATCTCTCCTCCTTATTGATGCAGGAAAACTAGCTCACCACAATCTTAGTTGAAAATGTAAGTAAAATTGAGCTTTCCAGGCAGATTCCAGAGCATTGCATTGGCTAAATCACGCCAATAGAATCTTTCCTCCTT
>NW_017025372.1:0-211 GCF_001483705.2 Eufriesea mexicana | reverse complement strand
ACAACACCCCGCCAGGTACCTAAGTCGTCTACAGACGATTCCGAGTCTCGACGTCGAAATTGGTGTACCCATGATCGACCGTTATAGCGCCACGGTCGTCGTGCGGCGAGATCCCGACGACGAATCCGAAGACGCCCGTACGGCAAACTGGGGCCCGTGCGATGGCCGGTCACGAGGGCCGGCCACCTAGTAGTTTCACATTGTTTTGAGC
>NW_017025371.1:0-211 GCF_001483705.2 Eufriesea mexicana | reverse complement strand
GTAACGTAACCCAACGTGCGGTGACACGATCACCATTTCTGGCCTCTCGAGAGCCATGCAGAGCAATGTAGGACGCTGAAACCAACCGAGTGGCAGTGTTCAACACAAGAGTCAAGGCTATCACTACCTAACCTGTCAAGACCTAGCATAAACTATCTGAACACAACTCAACCTAACATGCAGCGACCACCATTTCTGGCGTCCCCGGACA
>NW_017025370.1:0-211 GCF_001483705.2 Eufriesea mexicana | reverse complement strand
AGGAGTGCAGATCCATCATCACTCGAGATATTTAAAGTTGAGGACACAGTACTGGGTACAGCCGTAAACACTGTATTGTCGCCGTTCAGATGCCCTGCACACTCATGATGAATGTTCCAAAGTATTTCTAGAATAATCAATAGATACTGCAGTTCCTGCAAGTTATATATACAATTGACAGTACCGTAATTGGTACATCCACCAGAAGAGC
>NW_017025369.1:0-211 GCF_001483705.2 Eufriesea mexicana | reverse complement strand
TAAACTAGAGAAAGCAGATCGCAGAAAACCACCGAAAAGCAGTGTATAGCACAAAGGCCAAAGCCGTCCAAACCAAACTTAACATAACCTAACCTAACCAAGCGTATCTTATATCAACCAAACCTGCCGCGACCGCTGTTGCTTGTCACCCCAGGGACAAGCAGATGCTAGTAGAGCAGTGCAGAGCGCAGATATGGATCGAAAAGCATTC
>NW_017025368.1:0-211 GCF_001483705.2 Eufriesea mexicana | reverse complement strand
GCTATACATTGCCGTTCGTTGGACTTTCGCTCTCAGCTGAGCCCTAATATGCTCAGCTTGGCTATGGGGAGGTCAGCAATAGTGTCCTCGGCACGTTATCTTTAGTTATGTCACGTTTGGTTATGTTACGTGTGTTCGGATTAGATAAGGATAACTTTGACTTTCAGGGCTCAGATTGCTATTCGGTGGATTCCTGCGCCATACACTGCTC
>NW_017025367.1:0-211 GCF_001483705.2 Eufriesea mexicana | reverse complement strand
ACAGCTACTCGATGGGTTTCTACGCTCTAAATTGCTATACTACCCTCTGCCGAGCTCTGAGGATGCCTGGAATGATTGCCGTGTCACGCTTGGCTGTGTTTTGTTGCGTTTGGTTATGTTAGGGTTGGACAGATAGGGTTAGGATAGTCTTCGCTTTTGTCTACACACAGACGTTCGGTGGATCTCTGCCACCTACTGTGCTCTAGTACGT
>NW_017025366.1:0-211 GCF_001483705.2 Eufriesea mexicana | reverse complement strand
TTTTCCAATCTTATATCCACGCCGCTCTGTAAACATCTGTCCGATTTGCGAGAATTGACAGCCGGGGGACCAATTCAACTCGCATCGTCCTACTTATTACTACGCGTGCGCTATAATTCGCTCGTCTGTGATCCTCTTCGGCGAAGCCAGAACGATAGACCAGGTCGCGAAATATCGATCGAGATATCGCACGCTTGTATGGCCGAACGAC
>NW_017025365.1:0-211 GCF_001483705.2 Eufriesea mexicana | reverse complement strand
ATTTCATTGCAAAGGCTATAGCACGCCAATAGTATCTTTCCTCCTTTTGTATGCAAGAAAGATTGCTCACCACGATATTAGTCGAAAATGAAGACAAAATTGAATTTTCCATCCATATTCAATAGCACTGCGACGGCTATAGCACGCGAATTGAATCCTTCCTCCTTATTTATGAAAGAAAAATAGATCACCATGATATTAGTCGAGAATG
>NW_017025364.1:0-211 GCF_001483705.2 Eufriesea mexicana | reverse complement strand
GTGGCTGGAAAATACAATTTTGTTGGCATTTTCGACTAATATCGTGGCAGCTAACTTCCTTGCATTAGTAAGGAGGAATGATGCTTTTTGTGTGCAACAGCCATTGCAATGATATAGATTGTGGCTGGAAAATACATTTTCGTTGACTTTATCGACTAATATCGTGGTGAGCTAACTTTCATGCATAAACAAGGAGGAAAGATCCTACTGG
>NW_017025363.1:0-211 GCF_001483705.2 Eufriesea mexicana | reverse complement strand
CTGTTATAGCTCAGTGAATACGTCGCCCAACGCCTTCAATCCAATGGCAAGTACAGACTACTAATTGCCAGAAAATACGTCTAGTCAGAGTCTATAACCAGGTGTAGTTCGTTGAATAGAACGAATAACGCCTCCAATCCAATCGCAAGTACAGCCATCTACATGTCAGGTAATAGGTCTATTCAAAATCTGTAATCTGTTATAGCTTGGA
>NW_017025362.1:0-211 GCF_001483705.2 Eufriesea mexicana | reverse complement strand
CCAGTATAAACCTTTTTAGTTTCCGCACGACTATTGCCACGCGTTTGTAAAATTCGATCATCAAGTTCTTTTTTTCTTTAGTTGAATTTGATACATAGCTACGAGATTCTAATTTTCCTAAGTATACCGTAAAAAAAAATAATCTTCCGTCAAAAGTGTCCGTCATGAGCTTTAATGCCAACGCTGAGAAAGGTTCTTCATCGCAAGAATG
>NW_017025361.1:0-211 GCF_001483705.2 Eufriesea mexicana | reverse complement strand
CCAATGGCAAGTACAGCCATCTACTTGCCAGAGAATAGGTGTATTGAAAATCTATAATGTGTTGCAGCTTGGTGAATAGATCGCTCAACGCCATCAATACAATGGCAGGTACTGCCACCTAGTTGCCAGAGAATAGGCCTATTCAAAGTCTATAATCTGTTATAGCTTGCTGAATAGGTCGCCCAACGCCGTCAATCCAATGGCAAGTACA
>NW_017025360.1:0-211 GCF_001483705.2 Eufriesea mexicana | reverse complement strand
AACGTAACCAAACTTAGCCTAACACAACCTAGCGTGCCGAGGTCGATAATGTTGCCCACCCCATGCTCAAGCAGGACACAACAGTGCGCAGTAGAACTCAGAAACCCACGTATATCAGTACAGAGCAGAGAAGTAAAAGCTCTCCGATCAATAATCAATCTAACCCAGCGCAATCGAACGTAACCTGACCATATTCGAAGTGCCGAGACGA
>NW_017025359.1:0-211 GCF_001483705.2 Eufriesea mexicana | reverse complement strand
AACGTAACCAAACTTAGCCTAACACAACCTAGCGTGCCGAGGTCGATAATGTTGCCCACCCCAGGCTCAAGCAGGACACAACAGTGCGCAGTAGAACTCAGAAACCCACGTATATCAGTGCAGAGCAGAGAAGTAAAAGCTCTCCGAACAATAATCAATCTAACCCAGCGCAATCGAACGTAACCTGACCATATTCGAAGTGCCGAGACGA
>NW_017025358.1:0-211 GCF_001483705.2 Eufriesea mexicana | reverse complement strand
TGGATGCATTCACGCATGTATTTATGGATGCATGTATGGATGAGTGTATGGGGGTATGGATGGTTGTATGGATGGGCGTATGGATGCATGAGTGCATGGATGGGTCGATTTATGGATGTATGGATGTGTGGATGTATGGATGTATGTGTGGATGAATGTATTGATGTATGTATGCAAGTATGCATGGATGTATGCATGGATGTATGCATGG
>NW_017025357.1:0-211 GCF_001483705.2 Eufriesea mexicana | reverse complement strand
AGGGCAGGAGTTGTGGTCGTGGCACGTCATGTTGTGTTATGCTGTATTTGGTTAGGTTAAATTCGGTCAGGTTATGTTTGGATGTCGACGGCTTTTTGGCATTCACTGCAGTGCGATGGATTTCTGCGCACTACTGTGCTGTAGCACGTCTGCTTGTCTCTGTGGCGGCCAGCACTAGTGGTCTGGTCATGTGAGGTTGAGTTAGCCTTCG
>NW_017025356.1:0-211 GCF_001483705.2 Eufriesea mexicana | reverse complement strand
GCCAATAGTATCTTTGCTCCTTACATATGCAAGAAAGATAACTCACCGCTATATTAGCCGAAACTGTCAAAAAAATTCAATTTTCCTGCCAGATTCTACAGGATTGCAATTGCTATATCACGCTAAAAGTATCCTTCCTCCATACTTATGCCAGGAAGCTAGCTTACCACGATATTAAACGAAAATGTCAATAAAATTGGACTTTCCAGCC
>NW_017025355.1:0-211 GCF_001483705.2 Eufriesea mexicana | reverse complement strand
CTTTTGTTGAGAAATAAATAAATGTGAATTTATTTTAATATTCTATTATCATTTTATGATCCTGTTTTACCACTACAAATGGTTTTTCAATTTTCAAGAGTAACGTTACTCCTCTTTCATAGCAATATTATCGTAAATAATCATTTAGAAAAATTTTTGTTCCTTTATTTTCACTTTCCACGTGTACTTATAAATTCATTTCGAAATTAGA
>NW_017025354.1:0-211 GCF_001483705.2 Eufriesea mexicana | reverse complement strand
CACCACGACATTAGTCGAAAATGTCTATGAAATTGTACTTTTCAGCCTGACTCTATTGCACTGTCATGGCTATAATAAACCTAATGTATCTTTCCACCACATTTATACAGAAAATCTTGCTGATCACGATATTAGACGAAAATGTCAATGGAATTGAGCTTTTCCAGCAGATTCTGTTGCATTGCAGTGGCTACAGCAAACCAATAGAATC
>NW_017025353.1:0-211 GCF_001483705.2 Eufriesea mexicana | reverse complement strand
GCCTGTTTCGAACCACGCGCGAATTCCGACCGTCCCTGCGACAGAATCGGAATCTCCAGCATCCTAATTACGGGAGAATCTCGTTTGGAGATGAATCGGCACGAGGGGAGCGTCGAAGCACGTTAGAGTCGATCGTGTGCCATTTTTACAGCATCCGACGAGTTCTCCAGTCTCATCGATTCCATCGCAACTGCCCTTGAACGAGAAGATT
>NW_017025352.1:0-211 GCF_001483705.2 Eufriesea mexicana | reverse complement strand
TGCCGTTGCTAACAAAATATTGTTACGGACATTCAACTGTCGAACAGCAAGGACATTTTAACAGGAAGGAAGATATTTCATATCTAACGAATATAAATGTATAATCAGAAAAATTCGAAAATTGAGAAATTAATGAAAATGACATTGCAATAAGTTGCAATTAATGAAGCCATGGAGAAAAGTGTAAAAATATGTATATGTCATATCGATA
>NW_017025351.1:0-211 GCF_001483705.2 Eufriesea mexicana | reverse complement strand
CGCTCTTCGGTGGATTGCTGCGCTCTACAGCGATGTACCACGCTCTGCCCGACGCCCTGGAGGCCAGAAAGAGTGGTCGCAGCACGTTAGCTTTCGTTAGGATACGTAAGTTCAGGCATGGTTCCGCTGCGTTAGTTCCGTATAGACTTGACTTGCGTGCTATAAACTGTTAATAGTTGGATTTCTGCGGTGTACTGTGCTCTAATGTGCT
>NW_017025350.1:0-211 GCF_001483705.2 Eufriesea mexicana | reverse complement strand
TTCAATATCTGTAGCCATAACTGATGTATACATTGATAATTCTAGATCTAGGGCTGTACATATGTAACCAGTGAATTATTTAAGTTAAATGCTGGAGTACTGCAAAGATGATTGTACTCAATAACGTTTCGTCAACTGTCATTTCTCGAGCGATAATGGCTCAGACATTCTTCGTTCTAGAATTGCAACGGAACCTAAAACGTCTTTGAAC
>NW_017025349.1:0-211 GCF_001483705.2 Eufriesea mexicana | reverse complement strand
GTAGCCGCTGCAGTGCAATACAATCTGATTGGAAAGACCAATTTTATAGACATTTTCGACTAATAACTTGGTGAGCGGGCTTTCTTGCATAAATGCGAAGGAATGATCCTATTGGCGTGCTATACACATTAAAATGCAATTGAATATGACTGGAAAATACACTTTCAGTGACATTTCCGATGAATATTGTGGTGAGCATGCCGACTCGCAT
>NW_017025348.1:0-211 GCF_001483705.2 Eufriesea mexicana | reverse complement strand
GCACAAAAGTCATAGAAATCCTGACAAAGCCTTCCAAACCTACCCGAACGAAACGTAACATAGTTCAACCTAACGTGCCGAGACCAACAATGCTGGCCACCCAGATCCATGCAGACCATATCAGTGCTCAGTAGATCCGTGAATTCCTCCGAACATCGGCGAATGGCACAAAAGTCTAACCTATTCTGTGCTAACACAGCCAAAATTGTCA
>NW_017025347.1:0-211 GCF_001483705.2 Eufriesea mexicana | reverse complement strand
GAGGCCATCAGGAGAGGATGCGGTACGTTAGGCTGTGTTATATGACGCTTGGTTAGGTTAGATGTTGCTAAGTTAGGACGGGATAGCATTGACTTCTGTGCTATAAGGAGCAATTCGGTGGATTCCTGAGCTCTACATTGCTCTACTCTACTCCGCTCCACACTCGGGACGCCAGCAGTAGTGGCCGTGGCGCGATAGGTTGGGCTGCACT
>NW_017025346.1:0-211 GCF_001483705.2 Eufriesea mexicana | reverse complement strand
ATTTTCGACTAATATCGTGGTGAGCTAACTTTCTTGCATAAATAAGGATGAAAGATTCAATTTACGCGCTGTAGCCGTTGCAATGCTATAGAATCAGGCTGGAAAATACAGTGTTATTGACATCTTAGGCAAATATCGTGGGGAGTTCCCGTCCATGCATAAATAAGGTGGAAACATTCTTTTGGCGTGCTATTGCCATTGCAATGCTATA
>NW_017025345.1:0-211 GCF_001483705.2 Eufriesea mexicana | reverse complement strand
GCTTGGCTATGGGGAAGCCAGCAGTACTAATCTCGGCACCTTATTTTGAGTTAGGCTACGTTCAGTTAAGCTAAGTTAGGACAGGTTTGGTGAGGATATCATTGATTTTTCCTCTGTACACTGCTATTCGGTGAATTTCTGCGCTCTGCTGTGCTCGAATATGCCCTGTGTGCATGAGGGGAGGCGAGCAGTAGTGATCTCGGCAGGTGAG
>NW_017025344.1:0-211 GCF_001483705.2 Eufriesea mexicana | reverse complement strand
CCTTGTTTATGCGAGAAAGTTTGCTCTCCACGATATTAGTCGAAAATGTCAATAAAATTGAATCTCCTGGACAGATTCTACACCATTTCTATGGCTATAGCACGCCAAATGGATCTATCCACCATACTTATGACAGGAAGCTAGCTCGCTACGATATTAATCGAAAATGTCAATAAAATTGATATTTCCAGCCCGATTCTGCAGCATTGCA
>NW_017025343.1:0-211 GCF_001483705.2 Eufriesea mexicana | reverse complement strand
CAGATTGCGGATTAATGAATATGTTCTGGAGGTAGAAGTGGTGGGGAAAGTTTTGATAAATTTTTCGTGAGAGTAAGTTGTGAAAAATAATTTTAAGTAATACTGCAGCATTAGAAATACATAGAGCACCATGTAAATATTACGTAAAGAAGGGAATATAATAGGAAAATTGTAGGAGAGGAATAAATATCTTATTTTAAAGATATAGAAA
>NW_017025342.1:0-211 GCF_001483705.2 Eufriesea mexicana | reverse complement strand
TGGGTTATGTTCGGGTAACTTTGCCTCTTCTGATATACACTGCGATTAAATGGATTTCTGCGCGCTAGTCTTCGCTAATATGTTCCGCTCGGCTCTATGGGGAGAGCATAGTGCTCCTGGCACGATAGGTAGGATTCCGTTACGTTTCGTTAGGTTAGGTTCTGTTAAGTTCGGTTAGAATAGCATCGCCTTTCGTACTGGACACTGTGGT
>NW_017025341.1:0-211 GCF_001483705.2 Eufriesea mexicana | reverse complement strand
ATTACTATTCCTTTGCGTTATAACCCCTTTCACATGTTTATCAGCGATGGATCATATGCACCTTTAATGGAAGCTGTAGATAATGGATTTAAATTGCAAAGAAGTTAGTATTTGTCGTTTCCTAGTTGTTAGATATTTTGGCTAGTCTTAAAAAGAAACTGGTATGATTTTGACAGAATGTGGACTTCTGATTATCAGTGATAGACCATAT
>NW_017025340.1:0-211 GCF_001483705.2 Eufriesea mexicana | reverse complement strand
GCAATGTTCAGCGCAGAAATGCAATGAATAGCAGTGTATAGCACAAAAGTCAAGGACACCGTAGCCAAACCTGGCATAACCAAACCAAGCTAAACGCAGCATAACTGAACGTAATGTGCGGCGGCCGCCATTGATGGCCTGCGTAAAGCCAAACGGAGCATATTATAACACATTAGATTGCAGAGATCCTCCGAATAACCGTGTAGAGCAC
>NW_017025339.1:0-211 GCF_001483705.2 Eufriesea mexicana | reverse complement strand
TAACATAAGCAGACGTAACGTAAACCAACCTGACGTGCGACAAAAGCCATTGCTGGCCTCACGGGAGCCAAAGAGGGTATAGCAGAGCAAAGTAGAACGCGGGAATCGTCCGAATAAGAGTGTACAGCAAAATAGTAAGTGATATCCAAACCTAGCCTGACATAACCTAACCTAACCATACGTAACCAATCCCAACCTAACTTATCCAGCC
>NW_017025338.1:0-211 GCF_001483705.2 Eufriesea mexicana | reverse complement strand
TCAATCCCATGGCAAGTACAGCCATTTACTTGCCAGAGAATAGGTTTATTCAAAATCTATAATATGTCACCGCTTGGCGATTAGATCGCCTAACGCATTCAATCCAATGTCAAATACAGCCACCTACTCGCCAGAGAATAGGTCTATACAAAATCTGTAACCTTTTATAGCTTGGTGAATAGATCGCCTAACGCCTTCAACCCAATGACAA
>NW_017025337.1:0-211 GCF_001483705.2 Eufriesea mexicana | reverse complement strand
TATTCCTGCTTCTTTATGCAAGAAAGGTTGCCCACCACGATATTAGACGAAAATGTCAATAAAAGTGAAATTTCCAGCCAGATTCTATAGCATTCCGTCGGCTGTATAACGCCAATTGAATCCTTCCTTCTTATTTTTGCAATAGAGTTAGCTCACCACGATATTGTTCGATAATTGCGATAAAGTTGAATTTTCCAGGAAGATTCTATAG
>NW_017025336.1:0-211 GCF_001483705.2 Eufriesea mexicana | reverse complement strand
GAGCGCAGAAATGAGCCGCACCGCAGTCTAAAGCACAAATGACAAAGATACGCTAACACAACCCGGCATAACCCAACCTAACACTACGCAGCCTGACACAACATATCGCGCTGATACCACTATTGCTTTCTTTCCCAGAACCGGGCTAATCATGTTAGAGCTCATTAGAGAGCAAGAATCCGCCGAATGACGGTGCATAGCACAAAGCTCG
>NW_017025335.1:0-211 GCF_001483705.2 Eufriesea mexicana | reverse complement strand
CGCAACCTTACTCAAACTCACGTGCCACGATCGGTGTCGCTCGCCTCCCTAGGGTCGAGAGGATTATAGTAGCGCAATATAGAGCGCCGAAGATCACCGAACAGCAGTGTACAGCACAAAAGCCAAAGAAATCCTTACCGAACCATCACAACCAACCCTAACGAAACATAACGTGACTCAACCGAACGTGCCGAGACGGCTATTGCCGGCC
>NW_017025334.1:0-211 GCF_001483705.2 Eufriesea mexicana | reverse complement strand
TACATAACCAAACGTAGCGTACCTCAGCCTAACGTGCCGCGACAACTATTGCTAGCCTCCCCAGAGCCAAGCAGAGCACATTAGTAGAAAGTGAGACGCAGAAAGAAGTAGAATCGCAGTGCGTATCTGAAAAGTCAGAGTTAACTAAGCCTAATCCAAGCAACAGAACATCACCAAACATAGCCTAACACACCCTAACGTGCTGAGACCG
>NW_017025333.1:0-211 GCF_001483705.2 Eufriesea mexicana | reverse complement strand
AATCTATATCCTGTTATAGCTGGGTGAATAGATCGCCTAACGCCTTCAATCCAATAGGCAGGTGCATCCACCTACTTGCGAGCGAAAAGACCTATTCAAAATCTATAATCTTTTACAGCTTGGTGAATTGGTCGCCTAAAGCCTTCATCCATTGGCAATTAAAGCCATCTACTTGCCAGAGAATAGGTCTATTCAAAATATATTACCGGTT
>NW_017025332.1:0-211 GCF_001483705.2 Eufriesea mexicana | reverse complement strand
AGCGAAGAAATCCACCGAATAGCAGTGTATAACACAAAAGTCACAGCCATTCTAGCCAAACGCAACGTAACCTAACCGAACCTAACGTAACCAGACGCGCCCTATCGTGCCACGACGGTTATTTCTGGTTTCCCTGCTATTGAGTATAGTATAGTTGATCCATGGGGAGCGCAGCAATACACAGGATTGCAGTTTACAGTACAAAAGTCAA
>NW_017025331.1:0-211 GCF_001483705.2 Eufriesea mexicana | reverse complement strand
CGTCACGCTTGGTTATGTTGATTGTATACGTTTGTGCAGGACAGCTTCGACTTTTGTGCTGTATACTTCAATGCGGCGGGATTATGCCCTCTGCTGTGCTCTAATATTTTCTGCTTGGCACTAGGGTGGTCAGCAATGGCGATCGCGATTCGTTAGGTTTAGTTATGTTACGTTCGGTTATGTTATGGTTGTATATATTAGGATAGGGTTG
>NW_017025330.1:0-211 GCF_001483705.2 Eufriesea mexicana | reverse complement strand
ATACAATTTTGCTGACATTTTCGACAAATGTCGTGGTGAGCTAACTTTCTTGCACTAATAAGGCGGAAAGGTTCAATTGGTGTGCTATAGGCATTGCAAAGCTATAGAATCGAACTGGAAAGTTCAATTTTATTGACATTTTAGGCGGATACCGTGGTGAGCTAACTTTCGTGCATAAATAAGGAGGAAAGATTCTATTGGTGTGCTATAG
>NW_017025329.1:0-211 GCF_001483705.2 Eufriesea mexicana | reverse complement strand
CAATGCTGTAGCATCTGGCTCGAAAATTCAATTTCAATGACATTTTCGACTAATATCGTGGTGCGCTAACTTTCTTGCAGAAATAAGGAGGTAGAATTCTATTCGCGTGCTATAGCCATTGCAATTCTATAGTATCTGGATGGAAATCTCAATTTTATTGACATTTTCGACTAATTTGTGGTGAGCTGACATCCGTGCATAAATAAGGAGG
>NW_017025328.1:0-211 GCF_001483705.2 Eufriesea mexicana | reverse complement strand
ATAACAGGTTATAGATTTTGAATAGACCTATTCTCTGGGAAGTAGATGACTGTACTTGCCATTCGATTGAAGGCGTTAGTCGATCTATTCACCAAGCTATAGCTGGTTATGTATTTTGAATAGACCTATTCTCTGGCAAGAAGATGGAGGTACGTGCCATTGGATTGAGGGCGTTGGGCGATCTATTCGCCAAGCTATAACGGATTATAGA
>NW_017025327.1:0-211 GCF_001483705.2 Eufriesea mexicana | reverse complement strand
CTCTCCACGATATTAGTCAGAAATGTAAATAAAATTGAATTTTCCAGCCAGATTCTAATGCATAGCAATGGCTATAGCACTCAAGAATTATCTTTCCTCCTTACTTGGGGAAGGAAGTTAGCTCACCAATATCTTTGTAGAGAATGACAATAAAATTGAATTTTCCACGAAGATTCTATAGCATTGCAATGCCTATAGCATGCCAACAGAA
>NW_017025326.1:0-211 GCF_001483705.2 Eufriesea mexicana | reverse complement strand
CCGTTTCTCACACGATACTTCCCTCGTTTCTAATACCACATTGTTTACTACTCTGCTCTTCAACTCTTCGAATGATTCCTCACGAATGATGGAGGGGGTAAGGGGTTCGAAGCATAGCGTTCGTGTACTCTCGGGCAAGGGTGCCCCTGTGACAGGTGTTTCCAAGCAAATAAAGTGGTTGTAGTAGGCACAGAGAGTATTGCCTGAGACA
>NW_017025325.1:0-211 GCF_001483705.2 Eufriesea mexicana | reverse complement strand
CTGACCTCAACAGACCTGACCTGACCAGGCATGATCTGGCCTGGCCTGACCTTACCCGACCTGACCTGACCTGTCATGACCTGACATGAACTGACCTGGGCTGACCTGACCTGACCTGACCTGATCTGACCTGACCTGACTTGACCTAACCTGACACGACCTGGCCTCGCCTGGCCTGATCTGTCCTGACCTGACATGACCTGACCTGAAT
>NW_017025324.1:0-211 GCF_001483705.2 Eufriesea mexicana | reverse complement strand
GTTACGATAGCTCCGACTTTCTTGCTATACACTGCTATTATGTGGACTTCTGCGCTCTACATTCCTCCACTATATTCTGCCTGGCTCTGGGCATGCCAGTGTCAGTGGTCGCGGCTTTATTGTCACTTATGGTACGTTTGGTTGGGCAAGGTTAGGCCAGGTTATGTTTGGCTATCCACGACCTTTGTAACCTACGCTGCTTTTCCGTGGA
>NW_017025323.1:0-211 GCF_001483705.2 Eufriesea mexicana | reverse complement strand
ATATGTATATATATTAATATATTAATTGTTAATCCTTGAAATACCGTTTATACCTCAAATTCGTAAATTCCAACCAATTACAAATTCCATAGCGCCACCAAGGGTCTACATAAGGGCTAGACCTCTTACTTAGCTCGTAGAGTATAAGGACACGAAATAGCAAGATAGGGAGACAGTCCACTTACTATTTCGATGTTAACACTAGATTTAC
>NW_017025322.1:0-211 GCF_001483705.2 Eufriesea mexicana | reverse complement strand
TACATCGATACTTTAGCACACGGTTATTACAAAGACGCATCTTCCCGCGAAAACGAGGCATAGTTTTGCCTATTCGCAGAACACTTTCAGTCGACGCGAATCCAACATACCGGTAAGACATGGTGGAATATTTACACGCGTTAAAGTGAAACTTTCAGTCTCTGAACAAAACGTTTCGTGAAGTAGTGTTATCATTGTTCAGTCTTTTAAT
>NW_017025321.1:0-211 GCF_001483705.2 Eufriesea mexicana | reverse complement strand
AGTTGCAATTTTGGGTTGACAGCGATTAGGTTGTCATACTTGGAGAAGAGTGACTGAGATCGTTCAAAGGTTAATTAAAAAGAAAGGGATTACAATTTTGGGTTGACTGATATAACGATATTGTTATATGCTACAAGTTGCAATTTTTGGTTGACAGCGATTAGGTTGTCAACTTGGAGAAGAGTGACTGAGATCATCCTAAGGTTAATAG
>NW_017025320.1:0-211 GCF_001483705.2 Eufriesea mexicana | reverse complement strand
AGGAGCTCGGGGTTCATACCCTCGGTCACGGGGGGCGCCCATGCCCTTAGCTTCCCCATTACTTATTTATAGGTGCGTCCCCACAGATCGCTTTCGAGCGTCGCGGGGATCTCATCCCATTGCCGAGTTTTGGCTCTGTCAATCTTCTTCCGGCGATCGCCTACCGCAAACCGGTACCAGTAAGAGGGGCGCGCGATATCCCGGGCGGCCA
>NW_017025319.1:0-211 GCF_001483705.2 Eufriesea mexicana | reverse complement strand
GACATTTTCGACTATTATCGTGGTGAGTTAACTTTCTCGCATAAACACGATGGAAAGATTATATTGGCGTGCTATAGGCTCTGCAATGCTATAGAATCTGTCTGGAAATTCAATTTTATTGTCATTTTCGACTAATATCGTGGTGAGGTTACTTTCCTGCATTAACATGGAAGAAAGTTTCTATTGGCGAGCTATAGCCACTGCAATGCTA
>NW_017025318.1:0-211 GCF_001483705.2 Eufriesea mexicana | reverse complement strand
TAGACTGCCCAGAGTCGAGCAGAGTGTAGTAGAGCAACGTACAGTATAAAAATCCACCGAATATCAGTGTAAAGCGCGAAGGTCAAAGCTAAACTGTCCAAGCCCATTCGTACGTAATATAACAAGACGCAACCTAGCTACACCTAAGGTGCCGAGACCACTATTTCTGGCCTCCCCAGAGCCGAGATGAATACACTAGATCACAGCAGAG
>NW_017025317.1:0-211 GCF_001483705.2 Eufriesea mexicana | reverse complement strand
TTAGCTGATGTCATGTTACGCCAGGTTAGGCAGGTCAGGTTTGCTTGGGTTATGCTAGGTTAGATTAGGTTAAGTTAGGTCGTGTAAGGTTAGGTTAGGTTAGGGTAGGTAATGTTAGGTTAGTTTAGGTTAAGTTAGGTTGTGTAAAGTTAGGTTAGGTTAGGTTAGGTTGGGTTAGGATAGTTTCGGATACGTAAAGTTTCGTTGCGTA
>NW_017025316.1:0-211 GCF_001483705.2 Eufriesea mexicana | reverse complement strand
GGTCATGTCAGGTCACGTCAGGCCTGGTCAGGTTAGGTCAGTCAGGTCAGGTCAGGTCAGTCAAGACAGGTCAGGTCTGGTAAGGCCGGTTAAAGTCAGGACAGGTCAGGTCAGGTCAGGTTTGGTCAGATCAGTTAGGCCAGGTCACGTCAGGTCAGGTCAAGACAGGTCAGGTCAGGTCAGGTCAGCCCAGGTCATGTCTGGCCAGGTC
>NW_017025315.1:0-211 GCF_001483705.2 Eufriesea mexicana | reverse complement strand
CTAAGCAAGAAAGCTACCACACCAGGATATTAGCGGAAAATGTCTATAAAATTGTATTTTCCTACCCAATTATATTGTAGTGTAATTGCTATAGCATGCTAACAGAATCTTTCCCGCTTATTTATGGTAGAAAGATAGTTCACCATTGTATTAGCTGAAAATGTCAATAAAATTGAATTTTCCACCCTGATCCTGTTGCAATGCAATGTCT
>NW_017025314.1:0-211 GCF_001483705.2 Eufriesea mexicana | reverse complement strand
GGAGGACAGCAACGGTGTTGTGGGCACGTTAGGTTGAGTTATGTTCTTTTGGTTATGTTACGTGTGAACATGTTAGGACAGGATGACAGTGACTTTTGTGCTATACACTGCTATTCGGCGGATTTCAGCGCTCCGCTGCAATCTAATGCGTTCAGCTAGGCTCTGGATGCTCCAGCAACAGCGGTATCGGCACGTCACATTGAGTTATGCT
>NW_017025313.1:0-211 GCF_001483705.2 Eufriesea mexicana | reverse complement strand
CCATTACAGCCATCCACTTGCCAGAGAATATGTCTACACAAAACCTATAGTCTGTTATAGCTTAGTGAATAGAACGCCCAACGCGTTCAATCCAACGGCAAATACAGCCATTCACTGGCCAGAGAATAGGTCTATTCAATATCAGTATCCTGTTATAGCTTGGTGAATAGATCGCCTATCGCATTCAATCCAATGGCAAGTGCAGCCATCT
>NW_017025312.1:0-211 GCF_001483705.2 Eufriesea mexicana | reverse complement strand
ATAGGTCTATTCAAAATCTATAATCTTTTATATCCTGTTGTATACAACGCCTAACGCCTTCAACCCAATGGCAAGTACAACCATCTACTTGCCAGAGAATAGGACTATTCAAGATCAATAATCTGTTATACCTTGGTGAATAGGTCGCTTAACGTCTTCAAACAACGGCAAGTACAGCCATCTACTTGCCAGAGAATTGGGCTATTCAAAA
>NW_017025311.1:0-211 GCF_001483705.2 Eufriesea mexicana | reverse complement strand
CCTGACCTAACCTGACCTGCCCTGACCTGACCTGACCTGACCGGACTGATCTGACCTGACCTGTCCTGGCCTGACCTGTCCTGACCTGACCTGGCCTGTCCTGGCATACCCTTACCAGACTTGACCTGAACTGGCATGACCTGACCTCACCTGACCTGACCTGATCTGACATGACCTGACCTGACCTGACGTGACCTGACCTGACTGATCT
>NW_017025310.1:0-211 GCF_001483705.2 Eufriesea mexicana | reverse complement strand
GGTCAAAATGACTTGTTTTGAATATTTTATTCCCGCAATTTTTGAAAATATATTGCAGTTTTTAGTAAAATTAGTATTGAGATTTATTTAGATAGAAATATAATTATTTGTAACTATCTGCTTTGGTCGTAACACTATCATTATTTTTTTAATTGTATAGTACATTTAGTCACTTATTATAAGTTGGTAGTTCTAGTTTTAATAATAATAT
>NW_017025309.1:0-211 GCF_001483705.2 Eufriesea mexicana | reverse complement strand
AGATCTAGCAAGTTATCTCTGGGCGCTGAATAATTACTCTATTCGATGATGCACACGGTGGGCGTTTTTAAAGGCAGTCCGGAAAGGAAACACGTCGCTCAAGCCACGTCTGATACGACCGGCTACGCCTTCTCGGCGTGGAAAGAATGCACGGAGCAGGCTAGGGGAGAATGGAAGGGAGGAAGCGGAGCCAGCGAGCGTGATTTGCGCG
>NW_017025308.1:0-211 GCF_001483705.2 Eufriesea mexicana | reverse complement strand
TTCCAGCCAGATTCCATAGCATTGCGACGGCTATAGCACGCCAATTTAATCTTTCCTCCGTATGTATAAAATAAAGTTGGCTCACCACGATATTAGTCGAAAATGACAACAAACTTGAGTTTCCCTTCCAGATTCTATAGCTTTGCAGTGACTAGAGCACGCCAACACAATGTTTCCTCCTTACTTGCTCAGGGAAGTTAGCTCACCACGA
>NW_017025307.1:0-211 GCF_001483705.2 Eufriesea mexicana | reverse complement strand
ATACTCCTGGAATTCCCATGGCTAAGCGTAATACAGTAGAGCAGCGTGCAGCGCAGTAATGCTCCTGAAAGTAGTGTATAGCACGAAAGTCCAAGCTTACTTGACCGTGATTCACATAACCTAACCAAACGGAACGTAACATGACCTGAACTGACTTGCCGGGACTGCTATTACTGGCCGCCACAGAGCCAATTGGATCATACTAGTGCGC
>NW_017025306.1:0-211 GCF_001483705.2 Eufriesea mexicana | reverse complement strand
CCTTCAATACAATGGCAAGTACAGCCACCTACTTGCCAGAGAATAGGTCTATTCAAAATCTATTGTCCGTTATAGCTTGGAGAATAGGTCGCCTAACGCCTTCAATCCAATGGCAAGTACTGTCATCTACTTGCCTGAGGATAGGTCGATTGAAAATCTATAACCTGTTATAGCATGGTGAATAGATCGCCTAACGCCTTCAATCCAATGG
>NW_017025305.1:0-211 GCF_001483705.2 Eufriesea mexicana | reverse complement strand
GGCACTGGGGGACCTCAACGCCCACTCCGCGGCGCGGCGTTCCCCGCGAACTAACGCTCGGGAGGAGGCCATGCATGATTGGGCCGCGGGGTTGGATCTCAGGTTCCTCAATCGGGGTTCCGTAAGCACATGCGGCCGTTGGAGCGGCAAATCCATCGTGGATCGCCGGCAGCTGTGCGGCATGTCACCGGCTGGATGCTGGCGGTGGAGG
>NW_017025304.1:0-211 GCF_001483705.2 Eufriesea mexicana | reverse complement strand
AGCTTAACCCAACGGCAACTGTGCCCATTGATGAATGTACCAACTACCGTATTGGGAATTGTAGATATCTTTAGCTATAACTGTACCATACATTGATTATTCTCGAATTGCAGTTAAATACAAGTTATCAGTGTAGTTATTATTCAGCGGTTGAAGTATTCTGATGATGACTGTTCTTTGTTCTCTTTCGTAAATCTTTAATGTCAGGAGC
>NW_017025303.1:0-211 GCF_001483705.2 Eufriesea mexicana | reverse complement strand
CCAATTGAATACCTTCTCCTTATTTATGAAAGAAAGATAGCTCAACATGATATTAGTCGAAAAAGACAATAAATTTGAATTTCCTTTCCAGATTCTATAGCTTTGCAATGGCTAGAGCACGCCAACAGAATATATCCTCCTTACTTAAGCAAGGAAGCTAACACACCACGATATTAGTCGAAAATGTCTACAAAATTGTATTTTCCAGCCA
>NW_017025302.1:0-211 GCF_001483705.2 Eufriesea mexicana | reverse complement strand
TTCTGTTGCTGGCCTCCGCATAGCCAAGCAGAACATATTAGAGGAGAGTAGCGCGTAGAAGTCAACAGAATGGCAGTGTATAGCATAAAAGTCGAAGCCATCCTAACCAAACGTAACATATCTGAACCTAACGTGACGCGACCACAATTCCACAGGCACAGGCAGAGTGTGATACAGCACAGTAGAGCGCAGGAACCTACCGAGCAAGAAC
>NW_017025301.1:0-211 GCF_001483705.2 Eufriesea mexicana | reverse complement strand
TAGCAATAGCAGGCCGATAGAATCTTTCCTCCTTATTTATGCAAGAAAGATAACTCACCACGCTATTTGTCGAAAATGTCAATGAAATTGAATTTTCCAACAAGATTCTACTGCATTCCAATGGCTATAGCACGCCAAAAGGATCTTCCCTACATACTTATGCAAGGAAGCTAGCCCAACACGATATTAGACGAGAATGTCAATAAAATTG
>NW_017025300.1:0-211 GCF_001483705.2 Eufriesea mexicana | reverse complement strand
GAATGGAGAATTGATCGCCCAACGCCTTTAAACCGATGGCAAGTACAGCCATCAACTTGCCAGGTAATAGGTATATTCATAATATATAACCTGTTATAGCTTGGTGAACAGACCGCCTAACGCCTTCAATCTAATGGCAAGTACTGCAACCTTCTTGACAGGGAATAAGTATATTCAAAATCTATAATCTGTTGTGGCTTGGTGAATAGAC
>NW_017025299.1:0-211 GCF_001483705.2 Eufriesea mexicana | reverse complement strand
TGCACCCATCCGTACATCTATCGATGCTTACACCCATCCAACCATGCATCCACCAACCAATCCATCCATACATCCACACATCCGTACATTCATAAATACGTACATCCATACATACACCCATACATACATCCAAACATACATCCATACATACACCCTTACATACATCCATACATGCTTCCATACATCCGTACATCCGTCCATCCACACATCA
>NW_017025298.1:0-211 GCF_001483705.2 Eufriesea mexicana | reverse complement strand
GTGGATGTATGGATGGGTGGATTTATGGATGGATGGATGTATGTATGGATGGATGTATTAATGCATGGACGTTTGTATGTATGGATGTATGAATGTATGGCCGTATTTGGGTTATGGATGTACGGATGTATGGATGGATGGATGTATAGATGGATGGATGTATGGATGAATGGTTGTTTGGATTGATGGATGTGTGGATGGATTGAGGTAT
>NW_017025297.1:0-211 GCF_001483705.2 Eufriesea mexicana | reverse complement strand
GATATATATCGTATAAAAGTTCCTGAATGACAAAATATAAATGCACTGGCCCTCGAGATATTATCAATTTACCACACAGCACAGAGAACACCCACCATCGCAGTAACGTAGCCGTTGGACTTCTTTGTTCACTGATGATGTAAATTCGAAGGTGATTCTAGTGTAACACATGTAATGTGCGGTTTCGTCTAATGATATTTGCAATGGACAG
>NW_017025296.1:0-211 GCF_001483705.2 Eufriesea mexicana | reverse complement strand
GTGCTCTAACGTTTTCAGCTTGGCTCTGGCACGGACATCAATAGTGGTCTCTGCTCGTTATGGTGAGTCAGGTTACCTCCGGCTATGTTGGGATAGTTTAAGTTTGGTTGGTGTAGTTCAAACTTTTGTGCTGTGCACTGACATTCTCAGGACTTTTGCGCTCTGCTGTGCACCGTCATCTGCTGCTTGGCACTGGGGAGGGCGGCAATAG
>NW_017025295.1:0-211 GCF_001483705.2 Eufriesea mexicana | reverse complement strand
TTTTCGACTAATATCGTGGCGATCTATCTTTCTTGCATAAATAATGGGAAAAGAAAATATTGGCGTGATATAGCCATTGCTATGCTGTAGCATCTGGCTCGATAATCCATCTTCATTGACATTTTCGACTAATATAGTGGTGAGGTATCTTTCTTGCATAGATTAGGAGGAACGACACTATTGGCGTGCTATAGCCATTGCAGTGCTATAG
>NW_017025294.1:0-211 GCF_001483705.2 Eufriesea mexicana | reverse complement strand
GTGGTGAACTATCTTTCTTGCGTAAAGAAGGCGGAAAGACTCGATTGGCGTGCTATTTCCATTGCAATGCCAAAGAATCTTGCTGGAATATCCAATTTTATAGACATTTTCCTCCAATATCGTGGTGAGCTATCTTTCTTGCGTAAAAATGGAGGATAGATTCTATTGGCGTGTTACAGCCATTGCAATGCACTGGAATCTGGCTGGAAAG
>NW_017025293.1:0-211 GCF_001483705.2 Eufriesea mexicana | reverse complement strand
CGTTTGGCGATCTATTCACCAAGCCATAACAGATTATAGATTTTGAATAGACTTATTCCCTGGTAAGAAGATGGCTGTTCTTGCCATTAGAATGAAGGCGTTAGGCGAGCTATTCACCAAGCTAAAGCAGATTATATACATTGAATAGACCTATCCTCTGCCAAGTAGATGGCTGTTCTAGCCATTGGATTGAAGGCATTAGGTGATCTAT
>NW_017025292.1:0-211 GCF_001483705.2 Eufriesea mexicana | reverse complement strand
GTCGCTGGCCTACCCGGGCTCGTGCAGAGTATAGTAAAGCACAGTGGAGCACAAAAATCCACCGAACATCAGTGCATGCAACGATAGCCAAGGCTACCATATCCTAACATAACCAAACATAACGTAACCACACGTAGCCTAACTCAACGTAACGTGCCGGGACTACTATTGCTGGCATCCCCAGAGCCAAGAAGAGCATATAAGAGCAACG
>NW_017025291.1:0-211 GCF_001483705.2 Eufriesea mexicana | reverse complement strand
TATCGTATATTATAAAATAATACTCCACTGGTTCTCCGATAAATAATTGAAAATAATTGGAACGTTCGACTCTATATATAATCACGTTTTCCCATATACAAAAGTCAACGTAAATTTTTCACTGATTTCTCTTTCCAGTACCAAAATCGGTAATTAATTGCTACCTTTATTAAATATATTTCTTCTCCTGCACTAAATCTTCGTAAAATCG
>NW_017025290.1:0-211 GCF_001483705.2 Eufriesea mexicana | reverse complement strand
TATTTATGCATGAAAGTTAGCTCACCACGATATTAGAAGGAAATGTTAATTAAATTGCGATTACCAGACAGAATCTACAGCATTTCAATGGCTATAGCACGCCAATAGCATCCTACGTCCTGATTCATGCAAAAAAGGTAGCTCACCACGATATTAGTCGAAAATGTCAATAAAATTGAATTTGCCAGCAGGATACTATAGCATCGCTATG
>NW_017025289.1:0-211 GCF_001483705.2 Eufriesea mexicana | reverse complement strand
ATATGTGCTCAACACTGATCTTCTATGGACTTCTGTGCTTTATTGTGCTCTATCATATTGTGCTTACGTCTGGGCACCGCAGCAGTAGTGATCGCGGAACGTTCGGTTGCGTTGTGTTTCGTTCTGTTAGGTTAGGAAAGCTTTGCATAGACTTTTGTGCTATACACTGCTATTCTATGGATATCTGCGCTCTACTGTGCGCTAATATGTT
>NW_017025288.1:0-211 GCF_001483705.2 Eufriesea mexicana | reverse complement strand
CTCGGTATAATATCAGAAAATTGATTGTTCAATATTATAGTTTTTAACAATCTTGAAGGATAACGTAGTCCATCATTCTACAAAAAAGAGGAAATATGATATTAAAATCATTCCCTGATATATCTTCTTGTAAACATTAAATTTATCCCATCTACAAGTGCTGCTTCAAGTTTAAGCATGTTATATAGAGTTTGTCCAGTAACTTTACCAA
>NW_017025287.1:0-211 GCF_001483705.2 Eufriesea mexicana | reverse complement strand
ACTTGCCATTGGATTGAAGGCGTTAGGCGAATTATTCAAAAAGCTTTAACAGATTATAGATTTCGTATATACCAATTCTCTGGCAAGTAGATGGCTGTACTTGCCATTGGATTAAAAAGCGCTAGGCGACGTATTCACCAAGCTATAGCAGACTATAGACTTTCAACAGACATATTCTCTGGCAAGTAGGTGGCTTTACTTGCCATTGGAT
>NW_017025286.1:0-211 GCF_001483705.2 Eufriesea mexicana | reverse complement strand
GCTATACACTATTATTCGGCGTGTTCCTGTGATCCAGTGCGCTGTACTGTATTCTGCTTGGCTTTGTGGCGTCCCGGAGCGGTGGTAGCGGCACGATCTGTTGAGTTACGCCACGTTTGTTTACATTAGGTTAAGTAAGGTTATGTTTGGATATCTTCGACTTTTGTGCTCTTCACTGCAATGCGGTGGATCTCTGCGAAATACTGTACTC
>NW_017025285.1:0-211 GCF_001483705.2 Eufriesea mexicana | reverse complement strand
CGGTGGATGACTGCGCTCTACTGTGTTCTAGTATACTATGCCTGGCTCTGGGGTTCAAGCGATGGTGGTCGCGGCGCGTTAGGTTGTGTTTGATTACGCTTGGTTAGGCTTGGTTTGGTTGGGTTATGTTAGTACAGAATTGACTTACGTGCTCGACACTGACCTTCTATGGACTTCCGTGCTCTACTGTGCCCTATCATATTCTGCTCGT
>NW_017025284.1:0-211 GCF_001483705.2 Eufriesea mexicana | reverse complement strand
GATATATGCAAGAAAGATAGGTCACCACGATATTAGTCGAAAATTTAAATAAAATGGTATTTTTCAGCCTGATATTATAGCATTGCAATGGCAATAGCGCGCCCATAGAATCTTCCCTCCTTATCTATGCAATAAAATTAGGTCACCTCGATATTAGCCGAAAATGTCATTAAAATTGAATTTTCCAGCCTGATTCTATAGCATCGCTATG
>NW_017025283.1:0-211 GCF_001483705.2 Eufriesea mexicana | reverse complement strand
CTCGGCACGGTAGGTCGAGTTAGGCTCCGTTACGTCATGTTATGTTTGGTTAGGTTTTGTTAGGGTAGCATTGACTTTTTTGCTATGCACAGCTGTCCCGTGAATTTCTGCCCTTCGATCTGCTGTAATGTGCCCTGATTGACGCTGCGGATGCCAGCAATTGTGGCCACGGCACGTTAGTTTGTGTTAGGCTTCGTTCGGCATGCTTAAG
>NW_017025282.1:0-211 GCF_001483705.2 Eufriesea mexicana | reverse complement strand
AGTGGAAAGGATAGAATTGCTTTGCTATAGGAATTGCATTGCAATAGCATCAGTCGGGAATGCCCAATTGTATTGACATTTTCGGCTAATACCATGGTGAGCAAGCTTTTCAGCATATGCAAGGAGGAAATACCTTATTGGTTTGCTGCAGCTATTCCATTGCAATAGATTATGACTGAAAGGCTCTATTTTACTGAAATTTTCGATTAAT
>NW_017025281.1:0-211 GCF_001483705.2 Eufriesea mexicana | reverse complement strand
GGAGTTGACGTAAGTGAAAATGTCTAAGTTGTTGGTAGCTGGTCTGTTACGTTTTTGAAAAGGACTGTTTCGCGCTTCTAAGATGTAGAGTTTAGGGTGCTCCGTTTTGATGAGCTGGTATCCGCGAAGTGATGTCTCGGTCGTTCGAGCCAACGCGAATGTCATCTCCTTAGTGGTGACTGTGTATATGGTGGGGTGGCCAGGTGAGGTG
>NW_017025280.1:0-211 GCF_001483705.2 Eufriesea mexicana | reverse complement strand
TTTAACTTTTGTGCTCTACACTGCAGAGCGGTGGTCCTCTGCGGTCTACTATGCTGCAGTATACTCTTCTTGACTCTGGTGTGTCCACCAATGGCAGCAGCCGCACGTTATGTTCAGTTAGGCTACGTTTGGTTTGGTTACGTTGCTATGGGTTACGTTTCGGTAGATTTCACTTTTCTGATGTATACTGCGATTCTATGGATCTCTGCGC
>NW_017025279.1:0-211 GCF_001483705.2 Eufriesea mexicana | reverse complement strand
TAAAATAATTTTTCATGTGATCAATATGAAGTGCACAAAATAAAGAAGACACTGGTTTAAAGGGATCTCAGAATACTAAAAAAATTCAAATATTTTTTGTGGGTTTAAAAAATAATTCGGTTCTAAGGAAAACAGCCAAGAATGAGTAGCGGTGGGAATGCATGGTGTATCGATTAAGGGTGAGCGTAGATCACTATATCGTATAATATGG
>NW_017025278.1:0-211 GCF_001483705.2 Eufriesea mexicana | reverse complement strand
AAACAGAGATTGAACTGTAACTTTGAGTACCGATTTCATCTACGTAAAGCAATATCTGCAAATAAATAAAATTGAGCCATGTGTATCTTCTTATGCTTTACATGCACACACAATTTCATTAAAATTAGAATTTTTAGGCTAGAATACACTCTTAAGATTGGTATAGTGTGTTAATAGTGGATGAAATATTAATAATGATAAAAACAATTCT
>NW_017025277.1:0-211 GCF_001483705.2 Eufriesea mexicana | reverse complement strand
TCAATCGATACATCCATCGATCCATACATAAATCCAACCATCCATCCATCCATCCGTACATTCATACATCCACACATCCATAAATCCGTACTTCCGTCCATCCGTCCATCCATACCTCAATCCATCCATACATTCATCCATCCACACCACCATTCATCCATACATACATCCATACATACATCCTCCCCTCCATACATCTATCCATCCATAC
>NW_017025276.1:0-211 GCF_001483705.2 Eufriesea mexicana | reverse complement strand
ACTAATATCGCGGTGAGTTAACTTTGTTGCATAAATAAGGAGGAAAGGTTCTGTTGGCGTGCTCCAGGCATTGCAACGCTATGAAATCTGGATGGAAAATACAATTTCATTGGCATTTTCGACTAATATCGTGGTGAGCTACCTTTCGTGCATAAATAAGGAGGATACATTCTATTGGCTTGCTATTGCCATTGCAACGCTATAGAATCTG
>NW_017025275.1:0-211 GCF_001483705.2 Eufriesea mexicana | reverse complement strand
TCCTATTCGGTGGGTTTCTGCGCTTTACGTTGCTCTTATATGCTCTTCTTGGCTCTGGGGATGTCAGCAATAGTAGTCCCGGCACGTTACATTGAGTTAGGCTACGTGTGGTTACGTTATGTTTGGTTATGTTAGGATATGGTAACCGTGGCTATCGTGGCATGCACTGATGTTCGGTGGATTTTTGTGCTCTACTGTGCTTTACTATACT
>NW_017025274.1:0-211 GCF_001483705.2 Eufriesea mexicana | reverse complement strand
GTATAGTTACGTTTAGTAATTCTACCTTTCGTTAGGTCAGGTTGTGTCACGTTAGGTTAGTATGTCATTGACTTTCGTGCTATACACTGCGAATTAATGGCTTTCTGAGCTCTGCTTTGCTCTTGTATATTCTGCTTGGGCCTGTGGGGTCCAGCAATATTGGTCTCGGCACCTTAGGCTGAGATAGGTTACGTTCGTGTAGTTTAGGTTA
>NW_017025273.1:0-211 GCF_001483705.2 Eufriesea mexicana | reverse complement strand
AGGCGATCTAATCACCAAGCTATATCAAATTATAGATTATGAATGCACGTATTCTCTTGAAAGTAAATGGCTGTACTTGCCATTGGATTGAAGGCGTTAGGCCAACTATTCACCAAGCTATTGCAGATTATATATTTTGAATAGACCCATTCTCTGACATGTAGATGGCTGTGCTAGCCATTGGATTGAAGGCATTAGGCGATCTATTCAC
>NW_017025272.1:0-211 GCF_001483705.2 Eufriesea mexicana | reverse complement strand
CATTCGTCCATACATACATCCATAAACACATTCATACATACATCCACCCATACATCCACACATTCATCCATACACCCATCCATGCATACGTCCATACAACCATACATTAATGCATCCATACATCTGTACATCAATATTTCCGTTCATACATATATCCTGCCATCCACACATACATCTATCAATACATCCATCCATCCATCCACCCATACAT
>NW_017025271.1:0-211 GCF_001483705.2 Eufriesea mexicana | reverse complement strand
TTGCAATGGAAAGGAATGTGCGTGGCAGTCTCGATTTTATCGACATTTTCAACTAATATCGTGTTGTGCTATCTTTCTTGAGTAGATAAGGCTTAAAGATTCTGTTGGCATGCTATAGGCATTGGAAAGCTAGAGAATCTTACTGGATAATTCAATTTTATTGTCATTTTCTGCTAATATCGTAGTGAGCTATCTTCCTTCCCTAAGTAAG
>NW_017025270.1:0-211 GCF_001483705.2 Eufriesea mexicana | reverse complement strand
TTTATGCGAGAAAGTTATCTCACCACGATATTAGCCGCAAATGTCAATGAAATTGAATTTTCCAACCAGATTCCGGAGCATTGCAAAGGCTATAGCACGCCAATAGCATCTTTCCTCCTTATCTATACACGGAAGATATCTCACCACAATATTAGTCGAAAATGTCAATAAGATTGAATCTGCCAGGAACATTCTATATCATTGCAATGGC
>NW_017025269.1:0-211 GCF_001483705.2 Eufriesea mexicana | reverse complement strand
TAGTCGAAAATGTCAATAAAATTGACTTTTCCAGCCAGATTCTATAGCATTGCAATTGCTATATCACGCCAATAGAATCTTTCCTCATTATTTATGCAACAAAGCTAGCTCAACACGATATTAGTCGAAAAAGTCAATAAAATTGAAATTTCCAGCCAAATTCTATAGCATTGCAATGGCTATAGCGCGCCAATGCAATCTTTCCTCAATA
>NW_017025268.1:0-211 GCF_001483705.2 Eufriesea mexicana | reverse complement strand
TAGGCGACCTATTCACCAAGCTATAACAGGTTACATATTTTGAATAGACAAATTCTCTGGCAATTTGATGGCTGTACTTGCCATAGGATTGAAGGCGTTACGCGATCTATGCACCAAGATATAACAGATTATGGATTTTGAATAGACGTATTCTCAGGCAAGCAGATGGCTGTACTTGCCATTGGATTGAAGGCGTTAGGCGATCTATTCA
>NW_017025267.1:0-211 GCF_001483705.2 Eufriesea mexicana | reverse complement strand
TTCTATTGGCGTGCTATAGGCTTTGCAATGCTATAGAATCTGGCTGGAAAGTACAATACTATTCACAGCATCTACTATTATCGTGGTGAGCTAATTTTCTGGCCCAAATAAGCAAAGTAGATTCTATTGGCGAGCTATAGACATTGCAGTGCAGTAGAACCTGGCGGGAAAGTTCTATTTTATTGACATTTTCGACTAATATCGTGGTGAG
>NW_017025266.1:0-211 GCF_001483705.2 Eufriesea mexicana | reverse complement strand
TAAATCTATCCATCCATACATCCATCCATCCGTACATACGTCCATCCATACTATCCAACCTACTATAAATCCGCCCATCCATACATCCTTCGTTCCATACATATATATATCCATACATCCATACATCAAACCATCCATCCATCCATCAATACATCCATACATACATCAATACATTCATCCATACATACACCAATATATTCGTCCATACTAA
>NW_017025265.1:0-211 GCF_001483705.2 Eufriesea mexicana | reverse complement strand
AGCTTCGGTTAGGTTGCGTTTGGATATATTACCTTTGGACAGGTTAGGATACGGCAGCTATCGTTTTTGTGATGTACACGTATATTCGGTTGATTCCTACAACCTACGTTGCTATACTATACTCTCCTCGACTCTGTGGAGGCCAGTAATAGTGATCTCGGCCCGTTATTTTGGGTTAGGCTACATTTGGATACGTTACGCTAGTTTGGGT
>NW_017025264.1:0-211 GCF_001483705.2 Eufriesea mexicana | reverse complement strand
TCTGCTATAGCCATTGCAGTGCTGCAGAATCGGGCTGGAAAGCTCAATTATATTGATATTTTCAACTAATATCGTGGTGAGCTATCTTCCTTGCATAAGTATGGATGAAAGACACTTTTGGCGTGCTATATCCATTGCAATGCTGAGAAATCGGGCCGGAAATTTCAATTTTATTGACATTTTCGACTAATATCGTGGTGAGTTAACTTTC
>NW_017025263.1:0-211 GCF_001483705.2 Eufriesea mexicana | reverse complement strand
ATAGGTCTATTCAAAATCTGTAACCTGTTATAGCTTGGTGAATAGATCGTCCAACGCCTTCAACACACTGGCAAGAACAGCCATCCACTTGCCAGAGAATATGTCTATCCAAAATCTATAACCTGTTATTGCTTGGTGAATAGGTCGTCTATCGCCTTCAACCAATGGCAAATACAGCCAACTACTTGCCAGAGAATAGGTCTATTCAAAA
>NW_017025262.1:0-211 GCF_001483705.2 Eufriesea mexicana | reverse complement strand
AACTTTTCCGCCATAACCTGCGTTTCTATGGATTACGGTGCTCTCGTCTCCTCTAATACGTTCTGCATGGCGATGGGTAGGCCAGTAACAGTGGAATCGGCTGTTTCGGCTTGGTTAGTCTACGTTCGGTTAGGTTGGGTTAGGACCACTTAGGTTACAGTCTCTGATTTTTTTGTTATACACTGCTATCCTTTGGCTTACTGCCCTCTAC
>NW_017025261.1:0-211 GCF_001483705.2 Eufriesea mexicana | reverse complement strand
GCAAGCAGATGGCTGTACTTGCCATCGGTTGAAGACATTATGCGACCTTTTCACCAAGCTATATCAGATTATAGATTTTGAATATACCTATTCTTTGGCAAGCAGATGGCTGTACTTGCCATTTGATTGGATGCGATAGGCGATCTACTCAACAAGCTATAACAGATTATAGACTTTGAGCAGAAATATTCTCTGGCAAGTAGATGGCTGT
>NW_017025260.1:0-211 GCF_001483705.2 Eufriesea mexicana | reverse complement strand
TGCAATGTAGAGCGCAGATATCCACGGTATAACAGTGTATGTTACAGAAGTCGAGGATATCCTAACCTAACCGGGCCCAACTCACCATATCCAAACGTATCCTAACCTAACCACTGCTGCTGGCATCGCCAGAGCCCAGGAGAATATTGTAGAGCAATGTAGATGGCAGAAATCCACCGAAGAGCAGCGTATATCACAAAAGTCAAAAAAT
>NW_017025259.1:0-211 GCF_001483705.2 Eufriesea mexicana | reverse complement strand
CCGTACATCCACACATTCGTACATCAATCCATCCATACATCCATCCATCCATACAACCATTCACCAATACATACATTCGTCCATACATCCACCTTGCCATACATACATCCATTCGTATATACACCCATCCATACAACCATCGAACCATACAACCATCAATCCATACAAGCACCCATCCATACATCCATCCATCCATACATCCACCCATCCA
>NW_017025258.1:0-211 GCF_001483705.2 Eufriesea mexicana | reverse complement strand
ACGGATTCCTGCGCTCTCCTCTCCTCCATTAAGCTTTGCTTGGTTCTGTGGGGTCAAGCAATATTTTTCGCGGCAGGTTAGGTGGAGCTAGACTAATTTTTGTTAGGTTCGGTTAGGTTGGGTTAGGCTAGGATAGCTCTGTCATATATGCCCAACACTGATATTCCATGGTCTTCCGTCCTGTACTGTGCTCTATCATATTATGCTTGTC
>NW_017025257.1:0-211 GCF_001483705.2 Eufriesea mexicana | reverse complement strand
GGAAAGATTCTATTGGCGTGCTATAGCCGTCCCAATGTTATAGAATCAGCCAAGAAAGTTCAACTTTATTAACAGTTTCGTCCAATATCTTGTTGAGCTATCTTTCTTGGATAAATAATGAGGAAAGATTCTGTTGGGGTGCTAAAGTCATTGCAATGCTACAGAATCTAGCTGGAAAATTCAATTTTATTGACATTTTCGACTAATATTG
>NW_017025256.1:0-211 GCF_001483705.2 Eufriesea mexicana | reverse complement strand
ATTTATGAAAGAAGGATAGCTCACCATGATATTAGTCGAAAATGTCAATAAAATTGACCTTTCTAGCCAGATTCTATAACATTGCTACGGCTATAGCACGCCAATTGAATCTTTCCTCCTTATTTATGCAATAAAGCTATCTCACCAAGAGATTAGTGCAAAATGTCAATAAAATTGAATTTTCCAGGAAGATCCTACAGCTTTGCAATGC
>NW_017025255.1:0-211 GCF_001483705.2 Eufriesea mexicana | reverse complement strand
AAACTTAACTCAAACAAACCGCATATAACCAAACATAGACTAACCGTGCACAACGAGCCGATGGCGCTATTACCGCCCACCCCGGAATCAAGCAAGTAGTCCTAGAGCCCAGTAGAGCGCCGAAATCCACTGAATATCAGTGTAAAGTACAAATGCTAAAGCTATCCTAACCAAACTTGGCCTAATCCAGCATAAACTAACGTAACCTTTC
>NW_017025254.1:0-211 GCF_001483705.2 Eufriesea mexicana | reverse complement strand
ACGGAAAATGTAATTTTATTGACATTTATGACTAACACCGCGGTGAGTTAACTTTTTTGCATAAATATGGAGGAAAAATTCTTTTGGGGTGCTATAGCCATTGCAATGCTATAGGATATGGCTGGAACATTCAATTTTATGGAAACTGTTGACTGCTATCGTGGTGACCTAACTCTCTTGCATATACAAGGAGGAAGGATTCTACCGGCGT
>NW_017025253.1:0-211 GCF_001483705.2 Eufriesea mexicana | reverse complement strand
AACCTATCGTGCCCAGAACACAATTACTGGCCCCCCAGTGACGAGCAGAGTACAATAGAACAATGTAGTGCGTAGAATCCCTCAGCAAGGCGGTGTATTGCACAGAAATCAAAGCTATCCTCTCCTAACCAAACCGAACGTAACATAAGCGGTCGTAACGTATCACAGCCTGACGTGCCACGACCGCTATTGCTGGCCTTATGTGAGCTAA
>NW_017025252.1:0-211 GCF_001483705.2 Eufriesea mexicana | reverse complement strand
GCTAGGCTACGTTAGCTTGGGTTAGCTTTTGATAGCTTTGACTTTCGTTGCATACCATGGTATGCGTTGGATTTCTGCGCTCCACTCTGCTCTGCTCAGCTCCGGTGTGGCCAGCAATGGCAGCCGCGGTTCCTTAGGTTGTGCCAATATACGCTTTTTTATGTTACGATTGGTTAGGTTTGTAGGAGATAGCTTCGACTTTTCCGCCGTA
>NW_017025251.1:0-211 GCF_001483705.2 Eufriesea mexicana | reverse complement strand
TACCAGGAAAGTCAAAGCTATCCAAAGCGGACCCGAGCAAGCCTAACCTAACCAAACGTAACCCAACACATAGTAACGTTTCGCACCCACTGTTCCTAACAACCCCAGAGTCCAGCAGAGTACAGTACAGCAATGTAGGACGTAAAAATCCACCGAAGAGCAGTGTATAGCGCAAAAGACAGTTCAATCCTCTAATAACGTGTCCAAGCTC
>NW_017025250.1:0-211 GCF_001483705.2 Eufriesea mexicana | reverse complement strand
AGCCTAGCCAAACGTAACATACGCAAGCGTAACATCACAAAGCCTAGCATGACGAGACCAGTAGTCCTGGCCTCCAGGGAGAAAAGCAGAATGTATTATGAGACAGCAGTGCGCAGAAATCCATCGCATGTCCGTGAATAACACAAACGTCGAAGATATCCTAACACAACGTGACCAAACATAACCTAGCCAAACGTAGCATAAGTCAACC
>NW_017025249.1:0-211 GCF_001483705.2 Eufriesea mexicana | reverse complement strand
CCAATGGATTGAAGGCGTTAGGCGATCTAATCGTCAAGCTGTGACAGCTTATAGATTTTGAATGGACTCGTCCTCTGGCAAGAAGATGGCGGTATTTGCCATAGGATAGAAGGCGCTAGGCGATCTATTCGCCAAACTGTGACTGCTCATAGATTTTGAATAGGCTCATTCTCTGGCAAGTAGATGGCTGTATTTGCCATAAGATTGAAGG
>NW_017025248.1:0-211 GCF_001483705.2 Eufriesea mexicana | reverse complement strand
TCGATGTATGGATGGATGTATGTATGGATATGTGTATGGGTGTATGTATGGATGTGTCGATGTTTGTATGGTTGTATGTATGGATGTATGCATGGATGTAAGTTTGGATGTATGTATGGTTGTATGCATGGATATATGTATTGGTGTTTGTATGGATGTTTGTAAGGATGTATGTATGGATGTATGTATGGTTGAATGTATGGTGTATGTA
>NW_017025247.1:0-211 GCF_001483705.2 Eufriesea mexicana | reverse complement strand
GCAGAAGTCTACCTTATATCTGTGTACCGCAGAAAAGTTAAAGCTACCCTAGCCAAATTTAGCCTAACCCAACCTAACCAGTCATAACAGGATTCAACCCAACGTGCCAAAAACACTATTGCTGTCCTTACCAGAGCCAAGCTGAAATTATTAGAGCAGTGTTGGGAGCAGGTATCCACCTCATAGATGACTATAGCACAAAAGTCAAGGC
>NW_017025246.1:0-211 GCF_001483705.2 Eufriesea mexicana | reverse complement strand
TCATTAAATTAGAGAGCAGAATAAGAGTTATGTCGGAATCATCTGAAATGTATAGTTTTAAAAGATTAATATGATATTTGCATTTCTTCCTTCCTATTTTAATTTCTGCTGCGTTATTATGATAGATTTAAGTAATTTTGAAGGGTGTTTTGAAATTAGTTGCTAATTTTTTACTTATTGTTAGTCCCGTTTTGATTTGTTTTTGGTATAT
>NW_017025245.1:0-211 GCF_001483705.2 Eufriesea mexicana | reverse complement strand
AATAATTGAAATTCCAATTGTCATATTCGATATAATAATATAGCTATTATAGCTAGCAGCAATTCGTGACTTTTGTTATTGATGCAACTATTATTCCACGTGTCGGCATAATAATCACAACTGCCGTGCATTGCAAAATTGATATAGTTATATTTGACATGACACTGGAAATGCTAATGACGAGTACAGTCCAGGAATTTTTCCAACTAGA
>NW_017025244.1:0-211 GCF_001483705.2 Eufriesea mexicana | reverse complement strand
TTCTTGCATAAATAAGCAGGAAAGATTCTATTGGTGCGCTATAGCTATTGCAATGCTATAGAAGATGGCTCGAAATTTCAATTTCATTAACATTTTCCACTAATATCATTGTGAGCCCACTTTCTTCCATAAATATGGAAGAAAGATACTATAGGCGTGCTATGGCCATTGCAACGGTATAGAATCTGCCCCGAAAATTCAATTTTATTGA
>NW_017025243.1:0-211 GCF_001483705.2 Eufriesea mexicana | reverse complement strand
GTTAGTTTAGGATATATTTGACCTTTGTGCTATACATTGCTATTTGGTGACTTCCTGCTCTCTGCTTGGCTCTACTATACTCTGCTCGGTTCTGCAGGGTGGAGCTGCAATGTTCCCGGCGCGTTAGGTTGTGATACGTTGCGTACGATAATGTTACATTTGGTTAGATTAAGCTATCTCACACTCTTGTGCTACACACTGCAATGCTGTG
>NW_017025242.1:0-211 GCF_001483705.2 Eufriesea mexicana | reverse complement strand
TAAGGATGAAATATCCTATTGGCGTGCTATAGTCATTGCGATGCTATAGAATCAGGCTGGAAAGTTCAATTCTATTGACATTTTCGGCTAATATCGTGGTGACCTAACTTTCTTGGATAAATAAGGAGGGAAGATTCTATGGGCGCGTTATTGCCATTGCAATGCTATAGAACCTGGCTGGAAAATTCAATTTTATTGACCTTCTCGAATA
>NW_017025241.1:0-211 GCF_001483705.2 Eufriesea mexicana | reverse complement strand
ACCTAATCTTACCTAACCTAACCAAAAGGCGCGTTGCCGAACTAACCACAGATTGCCGAGACCACTATTGCTCTCTTTCACTGAGCCAAGCTGAATATATCAGAACACAGTGGAGCGCCGAAATGCACCGAATATCAGTGTATAGCAAAAAAGTCAAAGATAACCTCTCCTAACCTAACCAATCGTAACATAGTCAAACATAAGGTAACTC
>NW_017025240.1:0-211 GCF_001483705.2 Eufriesea mexicana | reverse complement strand
TTTGAATTATGTATGTATGTATGTATGCATGTTTGGATATACGGATGTACTCATGTATGGATGCAAGGATGCATGGATGAATGGTTGTGTGGGTGCTTGAATGAATGGGTCGTTGTTCGGTAGAACGGATGTATGTATGGATGTTTGCATGGATATATGCATGGATGTATGCATGGATGTATGTATGGACGTTTGTATGGATGTTTGTATG
>NW_017025239.1:0-211 GCF_001483705.2 Eufriesea mexicana | reverse complement strand
TCTCGGTCAATACTTTTGCTGCCACGGCGGACAATACTTTTCCCGCCTCGGGTCAATACTTTTCCCGCCTCGGGTCAATACTTTTGCAGCTTCGGTGGACAATACTTTCCCCGTTTCTGGTCAATACTTTTACCGCTTCGGTGGACAATACTTTTCCCGTTTCTGGTCAATACATTTGCCGCTTCGGTGGACAACACTTTTACCGTTTCTG
>NW_017025238.1:0-211 GCF_001483705.2 Eufriesea mexicana | reverse complement strand
CGTAAATATATACTTACATACATCCGTTCATACATCCATACGTCCATCCATAAATGCATCCATTCTTACATCCATAGATATATACATAGATACATTCTTTCATACATCCATACCTCCATCGATTCATGCATCGATACATACGATCTTGCATTCACGCATCCATACATCCATACATTGATTCTTACACACATCCATACATACATCCATACAT
>NW_017025237.1:0-211 GCF_001483705.2 Eufriesea mexicana | reverse complement strand
TTTCGTTGTATAATGTTTTGTGACGTTGGGATAGGATAGCTTCGACTTTTGCGCTATACACTGCAACACGGTGTGTTTCTACGAACTTTATTTCTCCACTATACCCTGCACGAATATGGGGAGGCCAGTTGTAGTGGACTCGGAACGATAGGTTGTGTTAGGCTACGTTTGGTTAGGTTGCCTTTGATTGGGTTATGCCAGGATGACCTTG
>NW_017025236.1:0-211 GCF_001483705.2 Eufriesea mexicana | reverse complement strand
AATATCTCAATTTAAATATAAATGGACTTAGGCCACTTTCAAAATGAACGGCTCAAATATTTATTTCCTGTACACTAAAGACAATAAAACCTGTTTTCGGCATCCTACAATACCGAAATCCATTAATACTGAAATACCAATACAGTCGAAATTCTCATTTCGATTTGCACGAGGGTTACAATGACACAACCAAGAGTACCGTTCTCATATT
>NW_017025235.1:0-211 GCF_001483705.2 Eufriesea mexicana | reverse complement strand
AATAGTATCTTTCCTCCTTATTTATACAAGAAAGATACCACACAACGATATTAGTCGAAATTTCAACTAAAATTGAATTTTCGTGGCAGATTCTAAAGCATTGTAATGGCCATAGCACGGCAATAGTATCTTTCCACCTTATTTATAGAAGAACGTAACCTCACCACGATATTAGTCGAAGATGTCAATAAAATTGAATTTTCGAGGTAGA
>NW_017025234.1:0-211 GCF_001483705.2 Eufriesea mexicana | reverse complement strand
TTTACAGCACAAAAGTCGAAGGTACCGTAACGTAACATGACCAAACCTAACCTAACCGAACGCTGCATATCTCAACATGCCGTGCCACGACCATCTATCCTGACTTCCCCTGAGCCAAGCAGGGTGTAGCACAATACAGTAGATCACTGAATCTCACCACATAGCGGTGTATAGCACAAAAGACGAGGCTGCCGATCCGAACCTGTCTAAA
>NW_017025233.1:0-211 GCF_001483705.2 Eufriesea mexicana | reverse complement strand
GCTTTGCAATGGTAATAGCACGCCAATAGAATATTTCCTCCTTGTTTATGCCAGAAAGTTGGCACACCACAATATTAGTCGAAAATGTCAATAAAATTGAATTTTCCGGGCATGCTCTATAGCATTGCGAGGGCTATAGCACGCCAAATGAATCCTTCCTCCTTATTTATGGAAGAAAGGTAGCTCACCATGATATTAGTCGAAAATGTCA
>NW_017025232.1:0-211 GCF_001483705.2 Eufriesea mexicana | reverse complement strand
TTTTCGACTAATATTGTGGTGAGCTGACATCCTTGCATGTATAAGGAGGAAAGATTGTATTGGTACGCTATACCCATTACAATGCTGTAGAATCTGCCTTGAAAATTCGACTTTATTGATATTTTCGACTAATATCGTGGTGGTGTATCTTTCTTGTATAAATTCTGAGGAAATATTCTATTGGCCAGCAATGGCGATTGCAATTCTATAG
>NW_017025231.1:0-211 GCF_001483705.2 Eufriesea mexicana | reverse complement strand
AGGTAACACCCTAGACACCTAAGTCGAACCCAAGGACGCTGTTTATTATTACTCGCTTTCAAGTAACAGCCCAGTCGTTCCCATGCACTCTGCAGTCATACCTACACAATAGACACTCTCACAGGCGGTGATCTACAATAATAAATTATCAATCTTGTACTATACGTAAAATACTTAAAAAATTAATTAAAATTTTCATATATCATATCGA
>NW_017025230.1:0-211 GCF_001483705.2 Eufriesea mexicana | reverse complement strand
GACATTTACGACTAATATGGTGGTGAGCTAACTTTCTTCCATAAATCACGAGGAAAGATTCTGCTGGCATGCTATAGGCATTGCAGTACTATAGATTCTAGCTGGAAAATTCAATTTTATTGATATTTTCAACTTATATCTTCGTGATATATCGTTCCTGCATAAACATGGAAGAAAGATTCTATTGGCGAGCTATAGCCACTGCAATGTT
>NW_017025229.1:0-211 GCF_001483705.2 Eufriesea mexicana | reverse complement strand
ATAAGGTAGGTTAGGTTAGGATAACATTTACTTTTGTGCAATACACTGCTATCCAGTGTACTTATGCGCTGTACTGTGATACAATATCCCCTGCTTTTCTCTGGGAATTCCAGAAATAGTGGCGGCGACGCGTTAGGTTGTGTTAGGTTTCGTTTGGTTAGGTTACATTTGTTTGGGTTATGATTGGATGGCTTTGACTATTGTACTATAC
>NW_017025228.1:0-211 GCF_001483705.2 Eufriesea mexicana | reverse complement strand
AGCACGCCAATAGAATCTTTCCTCCTTATTTATGCAGGAAAATTAGCTCACCACGATATTAGTTCATAATGTCAGTAAAATTGTACTTTCAGGCCAGATTCCATATCATTGAAATGGCTATAGCACGCCGATTGAATATTTCCTCCTTATTTATGCAGGAAAATTAGCTTACCGCAATATTAGTTGATAATGTCAGTAAAATAAAACTTTC
>NW_017025227.1:0-211 GCF_001483705.2 Eufriesea mexicana | reverse complement strand
ACTATGTCAGAAAAGTCGAAGATATCGTAGCATGACGCAAGCTAACCTATCCTGACCAACGTAACATACCTCGAACCTTCGTGCCGGTACCACCATTGCCGGCCTCTCCAGAGACAAGCAGAGCGTATTGTATTACAGCAGCGAGCGAGATTATACCGAGCAGCAGTTTTTAGCACAAAAGTCGAAGTTACCCTAGCCTAATATGGCCAAA
>NW_017025226.1:0-211 GCF_001483705.2 Eufriesea mexicana | reverse complement strand
AGCATACTAGGGCACAGAAGAGCGCAGAAGTCCAGTGGAAGGCAGTGTATTGCAGAAAAGTCATGGGTACCCAAACGAAAACCAGGCAAACGTAACCTAACCTGACACAGCAAAGCTCAACATATGGTGCAGCGACATCCATTGCTGACCTACCAAGTGCCAAGTAGATTAGAGTAGAGCACAGTAGAGGGCAGGAATACACCGAATAGCA
>NW_017025225.1:0-211 GCF_001483705.2 Eufriesea mexicana | reverse complement strand
ACATATTATATATTTCAAAATGAAACTTTATCGTAACGCAAGATATTTTTCAAGTCCACTGTATATACAGTTAAAATACAGAACTCGAAGATCATATCTATACCAGCGACGGAATATTTTTGTCACCGACTGTATATATAATAGATCCATGAATTATCGATATTAATAATTCGAATAATTCCCATCGAGACAGCCTCCATTCGCGCGGAAA
>NW_017025224.1:0-211 GCF_001483705.2 Eufriesea mexicana | reverse complement strand
CTAACTGAACCCAACATGCCACGAGCACTGTTGCACTCATCCCGAGAGGCGAACAGGCTTCAGCAGAGCAATCTATGGCGCAGGAATCCAACAAACAGCAGTTTATAGCAGAAAGGTCGAAGCTACCCTCCCCTAACCTAACCCATCTTAACACCAGCATACGTAGCCTAACAAAGCCTATCGCGTCACGACCACTATTGCTGGCCTCCCG
>NW_017025223.1:0-211 GCF_001483705.2 Eufriesea mexicana | reverse complement strand
GCATTGTAAAGCACTAGAGTCAAAGCTATCCTCTCATAACACAACAAAACATAACTTAACCGTACGCAATGTAACTCAGCCTAACGTGCCGCGACCACTACAGCTGGCCGTCTCGTAGCCAAGCAGGATATAATAGAGCTCCGTCGACCGCAGGTATGCACAGAATAGCCGCGTATGTCAAGAAAGTTAAAGACATCCTAACAAAGCCTGA
>NW_017025222.1:0-211 GCF_001483705.2 Eufriesea mexicana | reverse complement strand
TTCGATACTTATACTTTGTCTTGGCCATCAGTGTTGCTTTCGAAGTTTCAATACAGTGTGTACTTTTTATTCGTCAAAACTTCAGGACACAAGCGTTCGAATACTTTCATGAGGAATTGTGTATGTATAAGGGAGAGATACATCATGTGTGATGATGTAATTATTACATTGTAAGTGCTGGAAGAACGGCAAACTTAACATTACTACCTCT
>NW_017025221.1:0-211 GCF_001483705.2 Eufriesea mexicana | reverse complement strand
GTGGTGAGCTTACTTTTTTGCATAAATAAGGAGGAAAGATAATATTGGCGTGCTATAGCCATTTCATTGAAATAGAATGTGTTTGGAAAATTCAAATTTAGTGACATTTTGTTCTAACATCTTAGTGAGCCAACTTTCTTGCGTATACAAGGAGGAAAGATTCAATTCACTTGCTACAGCCGTCGTAATGTTATAGAAACTGGCTGGAAAG
>NW_017025220.1:0-211 GCF_001483705.2 Eufriesea mexicana | reverse complement strand
GAGACGCTTCAGGCGTCCGGCAAGCTTTTTCCTAACCGAATAAAACTGAACCTCGCTTTGAAGCTCGCCAAAGAACACTCGAACGTAACCTTCTCGTGCAGCACCAGCCATCTTGCGGTTTAGCGACGATCTTTCAGAGATTTAAGGTGATTACTCGTCTTTTCGAGGTGAAAACGGGTAGAGATAAATACCTTTTATGGTTAATAAAATT
>NW_017025219.1:0-211 GCF_001483705.2 Eufriesea mexicana | reverse complement strand
GGTATCTTTGACTTTTGCGCTTTACTTTGCAATGCGGCAGACTTCGTCGATCTACTGTGCTCCAGTATATTCTGATTGGCTCTGCCGTGTTCAGCAGTAGTGGTCTAGGCACGTTAGGTGGTGATAAGTTACGTTTGGTTAAGTTAGGCTAGGATAGCTTTCGCTTTTGTGTTATTCACTGCTGTCCAGCGCATTTCAGCACTCTACTGCG
>NW_017025218.1:0-211 GCF_001483705.2 Eufriesea mexicana | reverse complement strand
TACATACATCCAAACATTCGTAAATCCGTCGATCCACACCTGAATCCTTCCATTGATCCACCCCTACATACAGGCCGCCATCCATACATCCATGCATCCATACATTCATACATACATACATTCATCCATACACACATCATTAACTACATCAATACATTCATTCATACATACACCCGTACATTCTTCCATACATCCATACATCCATACATCC
>NW_017025217.1:0-211 GCF_001483705.2 Eufriesea mexicana | reverse complement strand
TGTTACAAAAGTCGTGGATGCCCTAAAATAACCTGGCCTAACCTAACATAAACAAACGTAGCAGAACTCAACGGAGCGTGCGGCGACCACAGATGCGGGAATCCCCAGAGCCTAGCACTATACGGTGGAGCACAGCAGATCACAGGAGCACGCCGAATAGTAGTGTACAGCACGAAAGTCGAAGCAATCCTAACCAAATATAACCTAACAG
>NW_017025216.1:0-211 GCF_001483705.2 Eufriesea mexicana | reverse complement strand
CACCCACGATGGACAGTCCTTCGCATTTCGGTGCGCCTCGGACTTCGCGGCGACGCAATTGCCTGGACCACCGCGACGCAACCGCAGGTCCCTCCCGGCGCGACGGGTGATCGCACCCAAAACGATCTTGTCCATGCGCGCGAGACGCGTCGTTTACAGGCGCACACCCACACTCACACGGACACAACACGCAGACCACCGCACCGCAACG
>NW_017025215.1:0-211 GCF_001483705.2 Eufriesea mexicana | reverse complement strand
ATTTTCCAGGAAGATTCGATGGCATAGCACTGCCTATAGCACGCCAATAGAATCTTTCCCCTTATTTATGCAAGAAAGATAACTCACAGCGATATTAGCCGAAAATGTCGACAAAATTGGATTTTCCAGCCAGATTCTACTGCATTGCATTGGCTATAGCACTCAAAAAGCATATTTCCACATTACTCACGCAAGGAAGTTAGCTTACCAC
>NW_017025214.1:0-211 GCF_001483705.2 Eufriesea mexicana | reverse complement strand
CGTAAAGGGTGACTGCGAGGGTGGCTAAGGGTCGTTCTACTCATTAGGCATTACGAAATGCGAGTTGTTTTACTATTTTATTGTACCTCCGAGTTATTAAAACGTCAGTGACACGTAGCTAGGCCTTTTGCCAGTTCCGATAACGGAATAGGTGATGCGAGTATCGATATTAAATATACCACGACCGGTCAAATGACCGGTGAATGGAGAA
>NW_017025213.1:0-211 GCF_001483705.2 Eufriesea mexicana | reverse complement strand
ACAGTGCTCTAGTATGTTCCCCTTGGAGGTGTGGACGCCAGTAATAGTGGTCTCGGCAGATTAACTTGAGATAGGATACGTTTGGTTATGCTATGTTAGAATTGCTTGGGTTTTGACTGCATCGACTTTTCTGCTATACCCTTGCAAGCGTATGGATTTCTGCGTTCTACGCTCCTCTAATGTGCTTTGATTGTCTCTGTGGATGCCAGAA
>NW_017025212.1:0-211 GCF_001483705.2 Eufriesea mexicana | reverse complement strand
TGGATGAATGTATGGATAAATGCATGTATGGATGGATTGAGGTATGAATGGACGAATGTATGGGTGTATCGGTGGATGAATGTATGTATGTACGGATGTATGGATGGATGTATTTATGGATAGATAGATGTATGTATGGATGGACGTATGCATGGATGAACGTATGGATGGATGGACGTAAGGATGGTGGATGTATGGGTGGAGGTATGAA
>NW_017025211.1:0-211 GCF_001483705.2 Eufriesea mexicana | reverse complement strand
TCGTGGTGACCTAACTTTGTTCAATAAATAAGGACGATAGATACAATTGGCGTGATATAGCCCAGGAAATGCAATAGAACCAAGCTGGAAAAATCAATATTATTGACGTTTTCGACTAATATCGTGGTTACCTAACTTTCTTGCATATATAAGGACGGTAGATACTTTTGGCGTGATATAGACATTGAAATGCTATAGAATCTGGATGGAA
>NW_017025210.1:0-211 GCF_001483705.2 Eufriesea mexicana | reverse complement strand
ATATAATAAATCTAGGCTTTATTATGTCTCACAGTAATTTATTTACTATTTAAAATCTAACAACTTTTAAATAAAATTTACATTAAACAATATAACATATTATTAAATAAGATATTATAAATCTTATTCATCTAGGGTTATTTGCATGCCCATATCATAAATCTAGGCTTTATTATGTCTTACAGTAATTTATTTAGTATTAAAATCTAAC
>NW_017025209.1:0-211 GCF_001483705.2 Eufriesea mexicana | reverse complement strand
ATGTATGTATGGATGCATTTACGGATGTATCTATGGATGTATGTGTGGATGAGTGTATGGGTGAATGCATGGATGTATGGATGTATGTATGGGCGTATGTATGGATGTACGTATGGAAGGATTAGTGCATGGATGGGTGGATTTGTGTATGTATGGATGTGTGGATGTATGGATGGATGGATGTATGCATGGATGGATGTATTAATGTATG
>NW_017025208.1:0-211 GCF_001483705.2 Eufriesea mexicana | reverse complement strand
AAATTCAATTTTATTGACATTTTCGACTAATATCGTGGAGAGCAAACTTTCTTGCATAAACAATGAGGAAAGATCCTTTTGGCGCGCTATAGCCATTGCAATGCTGAAGAATCGGGATGGAAAGTTAAATTTTAATGACATTTTCCAGTAATATCGTGTTGAGCTAGCTTCCTGGCATAAGTATGGAGGAAAGATCCTTTTCGCGCGCTAT
>NW_017025207.1:0-211 GCF_001483705.2 Eufriesea mexicana | reverse complement strand
CTGCGCTATTCATTGCTCTAACATGCTCTGCTCGTCTCTGGGGAGCCCGCAATGGTGGTCTCGTGACGTTTGGATGAGTTATGTAACGTTTGGTATCGTTACGTTTGGCTGTGTTAGGACGGGGTAGCTTTGACTTTTGTGCTGTTCGCTGCATTGCGGTGGATTTCTGCGCTCTGCTGTGCCCTAGTACATTCTGCTTGAATCTGTGGAA
>NW_017025206.1:0-211 GCF_001483705.2 Eufriesea mexicana | reverse complement strand
AATGTCAATGAAATTGAATTTTCGAGCCAGATGCTACAGCATTGCAATGGCTATAGCTCACCAGTAGATTCTTTCCTCCTTACACAAGCAAGGATGTCATCTCACCATGATATTTGTCGAAAATGTTAATAAAAATGAATTTTCCAGGCAGATTCTATAGAATTGCAATTGCTATAGCACGCCAATAGAATTCATCCTCCTTATTTCTGCA
>NW_017025205.1:0-211 GCF_001483705.2 Eufriesea mexicana | reverse complement strand
TCAAAAACGAAATCTCATATGAAAAATTTTGTATTTATTTTTCCGTGTAGATTCGCATCTGTTGATGCGAATTAACTGTGACTATAATAACGCTGTGACTACGGGTGACCATAGTCACTAACCAGGAGATGTCATTTACACACGACGGGTAACTATAATCACCGGGCACAAAAATTGAGCGAAAAATTGAGACAAGTGCTATCGTTCCGCT
>NW_017025204.1:0-211 GCF_001483705.2 Eufriesea mexicana | reverse complement strand
TTCCTATGGGAAGGCCAGTGATAGTGGTCGTGGCACGTTTGGATGAGTTAGGTTACTCTTGACCATGATACGCTAGGCAATGTTCTGTCAGTATGGCTGTGACTTTTATGCTATTCTCCGGTATTCGTGGGATTTTCGCGCTTCATAGTGCTCTAGTATATTCTGCTCGGCTATAGGAAGGCCAGCGGCATTGGCATTGGTAGGTGAGGCA
>NW_017025203.1:0-211 GCF_001483705.2 Eufriesea mexicana | reverse complement strand
TGTATGGATGTATGGATGTATGGGTGTATGGATGTATGGGTGTGTGGATGGATGGATGGGTGGATGTATATGTGGATGTATGTATGTATGTATGTATTTACGAATGTGCGGATGATACGGATGTATGGATGTGTGGATGCATATATGCATGGATGTATGGATGGATGGATGAACGAATGGACGGATGTATGGATGGATCGATGTATGGTTG
>NW_017025202.1:0-211 GCF_001483705.2 Eufriesea mexicana | reverse complement strand
GTTATGTTGAGATAGGTTCCGTTTGGTTATGTTACGGTTGGATAGGCTAGGAGTGGATGGCTCCGACTTTTGTGCGGTACACTGCCATCGGTCGGCTTTCTGCGCTTTGCTGCGCCTTAGCATATTCTGCTTAGCTTTGCGAAGGCATGCAGTGTTGGTCTCGGCACGATAGTCTGAGTTGTGCTGCGTTTGGTTATGTTACGTTTGGCTA
>NW_017025201.1:0-211 GCF_001483705.2 Eufriesea mexicana | reverse complement strand
CCATTGCAATGCTATAGAATCTGGCTGTAAAGATCAATTTTATTGACATTTTCGACTAATATGTCGGTGAGCTATCTTTCTTGCATACACAAGGAGGAAAGATTCTGTTAGCATGCTATAGGCATTCCAATGCTATAGAACCTTGCTCGAAACTTCAATTTTATTGTCATTTTCTACTAATATCGCGGTGAGCTAACTTCCTTCAATAAGT
>NW_017025200.1:0-211 GCF_001483705.2 Eufriesea mexicana | reverse complement strand
GAATTGTTATAGATTTTATGTTATCACTGCACATGTTGTTAGGACCGGGACGGTGTTCTATTGGTAGATGTACGAGGTAGAGGAATTTCAATTCCATATGCCTAATGCCACAACTGTAGTGTACATTGATTATTCTCGAACTGCTTTGGAATTCACATTATCAGAGGTCAACGTTATTCAACCGGTACAATAATGTGATGAGGGCTGTGCT
>NW_017025199.1:0-211 GCF_001483705.2 Eufriesea mexicana | reverse complement strand
TGCTACAGGATTGCAATGGCTATAGCACGCCAATAGATACTTTCCTCATTATTTATGCAAGAATGCTAGCTCGCCACGATATTAGTCGAAAATGTCAATAAAATTGCATTTCCCATCCAGATACTATAGAATTGCAATGGCTACAGCCGGCCAATAGTATCTTTCCTCCTTATTTATGCAAGGACGTCAGCTCACGACGATATTAGTCGAA
>NW_017025198.1:0-211 GCF_001483705.2 Eufriesea mexicana | reverse complement strand
TACGTTTGCTTGGGTCTATGTTTGGATAGATATATTTTTCGTGGTGTAAACTGTTATTCGGTGAGTTTCCGCTACCTACTGTGCTCCACTATACTCTGATCTACTCTGGGAAGGCCAGCAGCAGTGACCGCGGAACGCCTGGTACAACCAGTCTACGTTTGATTAGGCTGGGTTGGGGATGGTTAGGTTACGAGATTTCAGACTTCTGTAC
>NW_017025197.1:0-211 GCF_001483705.2 Eufriesea mexicana | reverse complement strand
TGTTACTCTGTTATCCAATTCCAATATGTACCACTACGTACCGTTTCCAAATTCTTCATCATTTTTCCCAATTTTCTGCCAATTATCTTAACACGTTCAGCCCGGCGCCATATTGCTGTCCTTTACAATGTCATTTGCCTATCTAAATAATAAATACTCGATTTCCTAACCTCACACTGTCTTATGTTACTCTGTTATCCAATTCCAATAT
>NW_017025196.1:0-211 GCF_001483705.2 Eufriesea mexicana | reverse complement strand
GTTAGGTTTCGTTTGGTTATGTCAGGTTAGGCAACGTTTGGTTAGGAATGCTCCGACTTTTGTATTTTACACTGCTACACAGTGGATTTCCACGCTCAGCTGTGCTCTAATATGTTCTGCTTGGCTCTGGGAGGCCAGCAATAGAGGACTCGGCCCGCTTGGATGAGTTATGTTACGTTCGGTTAGGTAAGGTTTGGTCAGGTCTTTATAG
>NW_017025195.1:0-211 GCF_001483705.2 Eufriesea mexicana | reverse complement strand
CATTGCAATGTCTAAAGCACGCCAATAGAATCTACCCTGCTTATTTAGGCAAGAAAGGCAGCCAACCACGATAATAGTCGAAATTGTCAATAATATTAAACTTTCCAGCTAGATTCTATAGCATTGTAAAGCCTATAGCACGCCAATCGAATCTTTCGTCCTTACCTATGCAAGGAACTTTGCTCACCACGAAATTAGTGGAAAATGTCAA
>NW_017025194.1:0-211 GCF_001483705.2 Eufriesea mexicana | reverse complement strand
GGTTGGCACTGGGAAAGCCAATAATATTGGTCTCTGCACGTTGGGTTTAGTTAGGCTACGTTTTGTAAGGCTAGATATGCTTGGGTTACGTTCGGATTTCTTTGCCTTTCGTGGTATAAACTGTTGTTCGGTGGACTTCTGCGAGCTTCCGTGCCCTAGCATATTCTGCTTGGCTCTGGTGATGCAAGAAATAGTGGCCTCGGCGTGTTAG
>NW_017025193.1:0-211 GCF_001483705.2 Eufriesea mexicana | reverse complement strand
CCGTGGTGGCAAGGAATGGTGGTCTCGTCACGCTACGTTATGTTACACTACGCTTGGACTGGTCAGGTAAGGTCAGCTTATGCCGGGATGTGTGACTTTTGTTCTACATACTGCTACGCCGTGGGTCTGTGCGCTCTAGTGTCCTCTGATACCTTCTGCTTGGCACCAGTGTGGAAAGAAATAGCGGTCCCGGTACGTTAGGTTGTGCTGC
>NW_017025192.1:0-211 GCF_001483705.2 Eufriesea mexicana | reverse complement strand
CGAAAATGTGAATAAAATTCAATTTTGCAGCCAGATTCTGTAGCATTTCAATGGCTATAACACACCAGTAGGATATTTCTTCCTCACTTATGCAAGAAAGTTAGCTCACCCCGATATTAGTAGGAAATGTCAATAAAGTTGAGTTTTCCAGCCAGAGTCGACAGGATTGCAGTGACTATAGTACGCCAGTAGAACCTTTCCTCCTTCTATA
>NW_017025191.1:0-211 GCF_001483705.2 Eufriesea mexicana | reverse complement strand
GAAATCCACCTACTAGCAGGCCATAGCACTAGAGTCAAAGGTATCCCCTCCTAATCTGACCAAACGTAACATCACAGAACGTAACATATCTCAACCTTACGTGCCGCGAGCAATATTGCTGGCCGCCCCTGAGTCAGGCAGAACTCATTAGTGGAGAGCAGGAAGAAGAAATCCACAGGAACACAGTGTATATCAGCAAAGTCAAAGCTAA
>NW_017025190.1:0-211 GCF_001483705.2 Eufriesea mexicana | reverse complement strand
CTCTTCACTGTTGTTCCGTGTAGTTCTGAGATCGAGTGCGCTCTACTGCATTCTACTTGGCCCAAGGGAGGCCACACATTGTGGCTGCGGCACGCAATATTGCTGCCGGCTACGTTTGGTTAGGTTATGTTAGCTTCAGTTTGGTCTAGATACATGTGGCTCTTGCGCTATACAATGCGATTCTATGGATTTCTGCGCTCTACTGTCCTCT
>NW_017025189.1:0-211 GCF_001483705.2 Eufriesea mexicana | reverse complement strand
TGTCAGGTTACGTTCGGTTGGGTTGGGTTAAGCTAAGTTTAGTCAGGATAGCTCCAACTGTTGCGTTGTACATTGCTATTCGGTGGTATACTGTGCTCTACTGTGCGCTCCTTTACTTTGCTAGCGTATGAGGAGCTCAGCAATAGTTGCCGCGGCACGTTATTTTCAGTTACGTTACGTTTGGTTATGTTACGATTTGTTAGGCTGAGAA
>NW_017025188.1:0-211 GCF_001483705.2 Eufriesea mexicana | reverse complement strand
ATTTCGAAACCAAACTTAAAAAATTTGAAAAATCGTGACATTTAATGAAAAAATATTAAAAATGATATTCTAATTATATTAATTTTAAATTGACAATTTAATCTTATAAAATTTAACTAATTTTTTAATTAAATTTTATTTTTAATTGAATTTATAAAATATTTTAGTTAAAACCCTGATAGGTTCAGCGTTAAAGTATGTACATGATCCA
>NW_017025187.1:0-211 GCF_001483705.2 Eufriesea mexicana | reverse complement strand
CTTCAATCCAATGGCAAGTACAGCCATCTGCTTGCCAGAGAATAGGTCTATTCGAAATATATAATCTGTTATAGCTTGGTGAGTAGGTCGCCCGACCCCTTCAGCCAATGGCAAGTACAGCCATCTATTTGCCAGGGAATAGGTCTACTCAAAGTCTATAGCCTGTTATAGCTTGGTGAATAGTTGGCCTAACTCCTTCAATCCAATGGCA
>NW_017025186.1:0-211 GCF_001483705.2 Eufriesea mexicana | reverse complement strand
CTATTGGCGTGCTCTAGGCATTGCAATGCTACAGAATCTGGATGGAAAATTCAATTTTATAGACATTTTCGACAAATTTCGTGTTGAGCTAACTTTCTTGAATAAATAAGAAGGAAAGATTCTCTTGGCGTGCTATAGCCATTGCAATCCTGTAGAATCTGAATGGAAAATTCTATTGCATTGATATTTCCCTCTTATATAGTGGGGTGCT
>NW_017025185.1:0-211 GCF_001483705.2 Eufriesea mexicana | reverse complement strand
GTACATTGCACTACTATACTCTGCTGCACTATGGGGCAGCCAGTAATAGTCGTTTCGTCGCGTCAGGTTGAGTTCAGCAACGTTTGGTTGCGTTGCGTTTGGATATGTTGAGATATGATGGCTTCGACTTTTGTATTGCGCACTGCTGTTTTATGCATTTCTGCGCTCTGCTCTCCTCTAATGAGATCTGCTTGGAACTGGAGAGGGCAGC
>NW_017025184.1:0-211 GCF_001483705.2 Eufriesea mexicana | reverse complement strand
GAAACACCTCGGTCTCCTCCTCGATAGCGACTGGAAATTCGACGAACATTTTCTCGCGCTGGAACCACGGCTGGAAAGTATGGCAGGGGCGCTGTGTCGCCTGCTACCGAGCCTGGGAGGGCCAGGCGGTAGTGTGCGCCGCCTCTAAAGAGGAGTTATTCGCTCGGTTGCACTTTATGGGGCTCCGATCTGGGCAAACGACCTGGTCGCC
>NW_017025183.1:0-211 GCF_001483705.2 Eufriesea mexicana | reverse complement strand
AATAGATCGCCTAACGCCTTCAATTCCATGGCAAGTACAGACATCGACTTGGCAGAATATAGGACTATTCAAAATCTATAACTTGTTATAGCTTTGTGAATAGATCGCCCAACGCCTTCAATCCAAGGGCAGGTACATCCACCTACTTGCCAGAGAATAGGCTAATTCAAAATCTATAACCTGTTATAGCTTGGTGAAAAGATCGCCTAAC
>NW_017025182.1:0-211 GCF_001483705.2 Eufriesea mexicana | reverse complement strand
ATTTTCCAGCAAAATTCAATAGCATTGCAATGTCTATGTCACGCCAATAGAATGTTTCATCCCTATCTATACAAGTGGGATTGCTCATCGCGATATCAGTCGAAAATGTCAGTAAAATTACATATTCCCTCCAGATTTCTGAAGCATTACAATGGCCATAGCACGCCAGTAGAATCTTTCCTCCTGATATATGCAAGAAAGATAGGTCACC
>NW_017025181.1:0-211 GCF_001483705.2 Eufriesea mexicana | reverse complement strand
TATTAGTCGAAAATGTCAATAAAATTGAAATTTTTATCCAGATACTCTAGAATTGCAATGGCTGTAGCACGCCAATAGAATCTTTCGACCATATGCATCCAAGAAATTTAGTTCACCGCGATATTAGTCGAACATGACAATAGAATTAAATTTCCCAGCCAGATTCTATAGCATTGCAATGGCTATAACTAGCCAGTAGGATCTTTCCTCC
>NW_017025180.1:0-211 GCF_001483705.2 Eufriesea mexicana | reverse complement strand
GTCGCGTCAGGGTAACTTCGGATGCGGTCGGTTATGCCACGATTCCGTAAGTTTGGAGGGGGTTGCCATGCCTTTAGTGCTATAGTCTGCTATTAGGTGGATTTCTGCGCCATATAGTGCTATAAACCTTTTAGCTTGGCTCTGGAAAGGCCAGCAATAGTGGCCTCGACACGTTATGTTGGGTCAGCATACGTTCTGTTTGGTTGGGTTT
>NW_017025179.1:0-211 GCF_001483705.2 Eufriesea mexicana | reverse complement strand
TTCATCGAATTCCCACGAAACGTGGAATTCGATTAATCGTTGAATATTTTTACTATAATAATATCCAATTTGAAAATATTAATTCCACCTCTTCGTGATTAAAAATTCGGGTAATTATGCCGAACATGATCTAAGAGACCAATGTTTCTTTCCCAGAATATTGAGGGAGGATGAGTGCAACATATTACAAAATCTATCGAGAGAGGAATTT
>NW_017025178.1:0-211 GCF_001483705.2 Eufriesea mexicana | reverse complement strand
TTCCTCCGTATTTATGCAAGGTATTTAGCTCGCCACGATATTTGACGATAATATCAACAAAAAAGAATTTTCCATCCAGATTCTACAGCATTGCAATCGCTATAGCACCCCAATAGAATGTTTCTTCCTTATTTATGCAAGAAAGTTGGCTCACCACGATATTAGTCGAAGTTCTCAATAAAATTGAATTTTCCATCCAGATTCTATAGCA
>NW_017025177.1:0-211 GCF_001483705.2 Eufriesea mexicana | reverse complement strand
GTCGCGTCAGGGTAACTTCGGATGCGGTCGGTTATGCCACGATTCCGTAAGTTTGGAGGGGGTAGCCATGCCTTTAGTGCTATAGTCTGCTATTAGGTGGATTTCTGCGCCCTATAGTGCTATAAAGCTTTTAGCTTGGCTCTGGAAGGGCCAGCAATAGTGGCCTCGGCACGTTATGTTGGGTCAGCATACGTTCTGTTTGGTTGGGTTT
>NW_017025176.1:0-211 GCF_001483705.2 Eufriesea mexicana | reverse complement strand
GTGGCGCTAGTGAGTTAAGTGGTGAATCGTCGTAAGGCTACCGCAAAACGCTCATTTGTGAAAAGGCTAATTATGGAAAATTGTATACCGAAGAAGCATTTAATATTCGTGTAACATGTTGATCAGCTAATAATCATAAAATTTGTCTTAAAGATTCGAGAGGAATTAGACTCGTCATTGTAATGCAAACGGTTAAAAGTGACACTAAAAA
>NW_017025175.1:0-211 GCF_001483705.2 Eufriesea mexicana | reverse complement strand
CCATGTTTATGCAAGAAAGTTATCTCACCACGATATTAGCCGAATATGTCAATGAAATTGAATATTCCAGGAAGATTCGATAGCATTGCAATGTCTACAGCACGCCAACAGATTCTTTCCTCCTTGTCTATGCAAGGAAGTCGACTCTCCACGATATTAGTCGAAAATATCAATAAAATTGGACCTTCCAGCCCGATTCTGCAGCATTGCA
>NW_017025174.1:0-211 GCF_001483705.2 Eufriesea mexicana | reverse complement strand
GATCAATGACGGCAGAGATCGATGGAATATATGGAGAACGGGAGAAAAATCGCGAGGATTGCCAAGGATTGCGACACGTGTCCACGTTCGGAATTCCGCGCCGGCCGAGCGTGGAACGAGGTCTTACACGCGAGAGGACAAGACGGCTATAGATTTTCAGCGGCGAAGGGTCGGCCCGAGGCGAGTCGTTAAACTTTACCAGTGATCTTAA
>NW_017025173.1:0-211 GCF_001483705.2 Eufriesea mexicana | reverse complement strand
AAACGAACCTTGCACTACCTAGCGCGCGGCGACCACCATTTCTGGCCTCCACAAGCCAAAGCATGTCATACTGAAACTCAGTGGAGCGCAGAAACCCACCGAATAGCAGTGCACGGGAGGAAAGTCAAAGCCATCATTTCAAACGCAACCAAATGTAACAAAAGCGCAAGTAACGTAACACAATCTTACGTGCCACGTCCGTTATTGCTGG
>NW_017025172.1:0-211 GCF_001483705.2 Eufriesea mexicana | reverse complement strand
ATGCGTGAAAGAAAAGAGAACAAATGAAAGAGTAGTTGGATAGGTCAGTTACAATTCAGAATTCATTGAGAGCAAACGTGTGTGCGAGTAACGTGAGAAAGTGTAAACAGAATTAGATATATTTCATCGATAATTTTTAACCTGAGCTAAAATATTGTTCAATAAGTATATTATAACATTTTCATTTAAATATAATATCCACGTCTAACAG
>NW_017025171.1:0-211 GCF_001483705.2 Eufriesea mexicana | reverse complement strand
TTGCAATAGAATCTGGCTGAAAAGCTCTATTTTATTGATAATTTCGACTAATACCGAGGTGGGTAATATATTCTACGTAAATAAGGAGGAAAGATCCCATTCGTTCGTTGTAGCCATTGCTTTGCAATACAATCAGACTGAAAAGTTGAATTTTATTGACATTTTCGACCAATGTTGTGGTGAGCAAGCCTTTCTGCGTAAATAAGAAGGA
>NW_017025170.1:0-211 GCF_001483705.2 Eufriesea mexicana | reverse complement strand
ATGTTAATAAAGTTGCATTTCCGAGGCAGATTCAAAAGCATTGTAATGGCTATAGCACGGCAAGAGTATCTTTCCTCCTTATTTTTACAGAAAGCTAGCTCACGACGATATTAGTCGAAAATCTTGATAAAATTGAATTATCCAGAAGGACTCGAAATTATTGCTATGGCCATACCTGGCCAATGGAATCTTTCCTCCGTATTTATGCAAG
>NW_017025169.1:0-211 GCF_001483705.2 Eufriesea mexicana | reverse complement strand
AGCTTTGACTTTCCTGATATACACTGCGATTCTATGGATATGTGGGTTCTCCTCTCCACTAATATGTTCTGCTTGGCCCTCTGAAGTGCAGCAATAGTGTCCCCGGCACGTTACGTTGTCTCGGGTTACGTTCGGTTAGGTAGGGTTCCGCTAAGTTTGGAAAGGATAGCTTTAACTTTTGTGCTGTACACTGCTTTTCGGAGGATTTATG
>NW_017025168.1:0-211 GCF_001483705.2 Eufriesea mexicana | reverse complement strand
CGCGGCATATTATGTTGAGGTAGGCTACGTTTGGTTAGTCTATTTTAGTCTGGGTTTGGTTTTTATAGCATTGACTTTTCTGCTGTACACTGCGTAGCTATGTATTTCTTCTCTCTACTGTGGTTTCGTATGTTCCGCTTGGCTCTGCGGAGGCCAGCAATGGTGCCCTCGGCGCGCTATTTTTAGTTAGACGGCGTTGAGCTAGGTCAGG
>NW_017025167.1:0-211 GCF_001483705.2 Eufriesea mexicana | reverse complement strand
GCATAATAGGGTAGAGTAGAGCGCTGAAATACATAGAATCGCAGTGCTCAGCGGAAAATCCGATGCATTGAAAACCTAACCAGTGGTAACGTAACCCAGCCAAACGTAGCCCACCTCGACCCATCGCGCCGCGGCCACTATTTCCGGTCACCACAGAGCAGAGCAGGGCATATAAGATCAAAGTAGGGGGGAGAAATCTACCGAATAGCAG
>NW_017025166.1:0-211 GCF_001483705.2 Eufriesea mexicana | reverse complement strand
TATCGTGGTGAGCTAACTTCCTTGCATAAATAAGGAGGAAAGATTCCGTTGGCGTGCTATAGCAGTTGCAGTGCCATAGTATCTCGCTGGAAAATATAACTAGATAGACAGTTTCGGCTCATATCGGGGTGAGCCAACTTTCTTGCGAAAATAAGGAGGAAAAATTCCATTCGCGTGGTATAGCCCTGCAGTGCAACAGAATCTGGCTGGA
>NW_017025165.1:0-211 GCF_001483705.2 Eufriesea mexicana | reverse complement strand
TATGCACGAAAGATAGCTTGCCACGATATTAGTCGAAAATGTCAATAAAATGGAATTTTGCATTCAGATACTGTAGAATTGCAATGGCTACAGCTGTCCAATACAATCTTTCCTCCTTATTTATAGAAGATAGTCACCTCACCACGACATTAGACGAAAATGTCAATAAAATTGAATTTTCGAGCCAGATGCTACAGCATTGCAATGGCTA
>NW_017025164.1:0-211 GCF_001483705.2 Eufriesea mexicana | reverse complement strand
GAATTCAATTTTATTTACATTTTCGACTAATATCGTGGTTGGCTAATTTTATTGCATAAATAAAGTGGAAAGTTTCTATTGGAATGCTTTAGCTATTGCATTGCTGTAGCACCTGACTGGAAAATACAATTTTATTGACATTTTCGAATTATATCGTGGTGAGCTAATTTCGTTGCATAAATAAGGAGGGAAGATTCTATTGGCATGCTGT
>NW_017025163.1:0-211 GCF_001483705.2 Eufriesea mexicana | reverse complement strand
TGATTTGCAGATTTAATCACTCACATAACTCTTAATGACGAGTTGATCATAAACTTAGGTTTGTCTCTTCAATATCTGTCAGACGTGATGTCAATAGGTCCTGGGCAACGAGAATCGTGACACGAGTATAGTCACTCAGACTAGAGAGAGGGAGAGAGAAAGAGAGAGAGGGAGAGAGTGGGGGGAGGGAGAAATAAGTATTACTCTGTCG
>NW_017025162.1:0-211 GCF_001483705.2 Eufriesea mexicana | reverse complement strand
GCAGTATTGGTCTCGGTACGTTGGTTTGTGTTCAGTTGTGTCCGTCTATGTTACGTTTGGCTATGTTTGGTTAGGGTAGTTCTGCCTTCTGTGCTACACACTGCTATTCTATGGGTTTCTGCGCACTTCTCAGCATTGTCGCACTCTGCTTGTCTCTGCGGAAGCAAGGAGTAGTGGTCTGGGCAGGTTAGGTTGAGTTACGTTCCGTTTG
>NW_017025161.1:0-211 GCF_001483705.2 Eufriesea mexicana | reverse complement strand
ATCGTAACATGACACAACGTAGTGTACCGAAACCACCATTTCTGTCCTCTCCGCAGCAGAGCATAGTATACTAGAGCAATCTAGAGCGTAGAAATCAACCGAATAGCAGTATATAGCACAAAAGTCATAGCTACGCAAACCAAACCTGTCCTGACCTAATCTATCCGAATGTAACATATCTCAACGTATTGTGCTGCGACATCTACTGCTG
>NW_017025160.1:0-211 GCF_001483705.2 Eufriesea mexicana | reverse complement strand
TATTATTTAAACTCTAAAGTATCAGACGCGATTAATAATACAGAAAATAATCCAAAAGCATTAAGAGGACGGTTACTCCTGATCAACCATATCATACAGAACCCATTCACTCAACCTGCAATTTCTCTGATGCTGAGGTATAGCATGTTCAAAACTATTAGCAACGATTTTACTACTGCTATTGTCGAGGAAAATGCTTTACGCTTGACTT
>NW_017025159.1:0-211 GCF_001483705.2 Eufriesea mexicana | reverse complement strand
GATTGGATAACTTTGACTTTTGTTCCATACACTGCTGTTCGGTTGATTTCTAAGCTCTTCTGTTCTCCAGCGTATTCTACTTGGCACGGGGAAGGCCGGTAATAGTGGTCGCGACACGTTAGGTTGAGATAGGCTACGTTTGGTTAGCTCATGTCAGCTTTGGTTGGGCATGGACAGCTTCGACAGTTCTGCTATACACTGTGATTCTGCG
>NW_017025158.1:0-211 GCF_001483705.2 Eufriesea mexicana | reverse complement strand
ATAACGTGCCGCGGCTATTGCTGGCATCCTCATGGACACGCAGAATGTAGCAGAACGCAATCGATCGCAGAAGACCACCGAACAACAGGGTACAGCACGAAAGTCAAACCTACCCTTGCCGAACATAGCCCAAACTAAACCAACCAAAGGTAACCTATCTCAACCTAGCATGCCGAGACTGCTATTGCTGGCCTCCCAGAGCCAGGCAGAA
>NW_017025157.1:0-211 GCF_001483705.2 Eufriesea mexicana | reverse complement strand
TGTATGGTTGTATGCATGTATGGATGGATGGCTTTATGGGTGTGTGGATGTATGAATGTATGGGTGGATGGATGTATGGATGGTTAGATGTAGGGATCAATGGATGTATGGATGGGTGCTAGTATGGATGGATGGATGTATGGTTCGTAGGATCTATGGATGGATGTATGTGTGGATGGCAGGATATTTGGATGGATGGATGTATTGATGG
>NW_017025156.1:0-211 GCF_001483705.2 Eufriesea mexicana | reverse complement strand
CCTTGCAGTTGTATAGTATCTGGATTGAGAATTCAATTTTCTTGTCATTTTCGACTAATATCGCGGTGACCTAACTTTCTTCCATATGTAAGAAGGAAAGATTCTACTGGCGAGATATAGCCAATGCAGTGCTACAGAATCTGGCTGAAAAATGTAATTTAATTGACATTTTCGACTATTATCGTGGTGAGCTGACTTTCTTGCATAAATA
>NW_017025155.1:0-211 GCF_001483705.2 Eufriesea mexicana | reverse complement strand
CTATAGCATTGCAATGGCTATAGCATGCCAATAGTGTCATTCCTCCCTATTTATACAAGAAAGATATCTCACCACGATATTAGCGGAAAATGTCAATAAATTTGAATTTAGCAGCCAGATTCTATAGCACTGCAATGGCTATAGCGTACCATTAAATTCTTTCCTCCTTATTTATGCATGGATGTCAGCTCACCACGATATTAGTCGAAAA
>NW_017025154.1:0-211 GCF_001483705.2 Eufriesea mexicana | reverse complement strand
GAAACTCACGCTATTTTCTCTAAGAGTTTATTAATTAAGGATGTATTGTATCATGGTATACATATCTAGTTAGTCTCGTTTCGTACTTAAATCTTCTACTTCAATCTTGTCTTTTGTTTACGTTTACGAAGCAAGGAATTTCTGCTCAGTAATGTTTCAAGAACCTCTGAAGAGATATAAATACTAATGATCTTTATGAATCTCCCTTTGT
>NW_017025153.1:0-211 GCF_001483705.2 Eufriesea mexicana | reverse complement strand
ATATTAAAAGACCGCACCCTCGGGAGGGCACTCACGATTCGGAAAGCAACATCAAAGAAGGACGAATCCCTGGCCGGGTTCGCGCAATCGAGTAATCGTTAGCATATATTCATCAGAGCCGTAGAGTCGGCGGCGACCATCCCGCACAAAAATAAGTATAACGCAGATAGCGATGGCCAGATCTCCGGGATGCTGACCGAGATTGAGTCAC
>NW_017025152.1:0-211 GCF_001483705.2 Eufriesea mexicana | reverse complement strand
TTCTGTTAGCGTGCTATAGCCATTGCAGTGCTATAGAATCTGGATAGAAAATTGAATTTTTTTTACATTTTCGGCTAATATCGAGGTGAGCATACATACTTGCACAAAGCAGTAGGAAGGTTTTTATTGGCGTGATATAGCCATAGCAATGCTTTAGAATCAGGGTGCAAAATTCAATTTAATTAACATTTTCAACTAATATCGTGGCGAG
>NW_017025151.1:0-211 GCF_001483705.2 Eufriesea mexicana | reverse complement strand
CAGGAAATTTGTTTATTTTATTTAAGAAAATTTGTTATGTTTACCTTAAAATAAGGAAATTTTGATTTTAATTAATAATTGGAATTGATTTCTCGTTTTAGCCAATAATTTTCATCAAATTATGATCCTTTTTAATTCATTATTTAGGTTCAAGTTAAAGATTTGAAGATTCTTCTTGATAAACATGCATTATCCAAAGGAAAATTTCAAA
>NW_017025150.1:0-211 GCF_001483705.2 Eufriesea mexicana | reverse complement strand
TTACTGTTGCAGGCTTAACCATTCATAAATTATCATGAATTGTTACATTATTATCTCTTAATCGTTCTTGTGTAAATGATGCTTTACCAAGAACAGCATGAACATTACCTTATCTAAGAATATATATAGGAATGCCAGCTCGAACAGTGAAGACAATAAACAGCGGTCTTGAGTTTACCTCGAGCGTTCGGAATATTATCTGGAGTGCGTG
>NW_017025149.1:0-211 GCF_001483705.2 Eufriesea mexicana | reverse complement strand
GTTACGTCTTGCTTTGCTACGTTAGGTTAGGTTCTGTTAGTTTGGGTTAGGTTTGGATATCTTTGACTTTTCTGCTGCACAGTTGGTTTCTCTGGATATCCGCTGCCTACTCTCCTCTAATGTGTTCTGCTTGGCTCTTGGGAGGCCAGCAGTATTCGCGGCGGCACGTTAGGTTGAGGTCTGTTACGTTTGGTTGTTTTACGATTTGTTA
>NW_017025148.1:0-211 GCF_001483705.2 Eufriesea mexicana | reverse complement strand
GCATGGATGGATGTTCGAATGTATGTATGGATGTTTGTATGGTTGTATGTATGGATGTATGCACGGATGTGAGTATGGATGTATGTATGGTTGTATGCATGGATAAATGTATGGTTGTTTGTATGGATGTATGTATGGATGTATGGACGGATGGTTGTATCGATGAATGGAAGTACGAATGAATGGATTTATGTATATATGGATGGTGGAT
>NW_017025147.1:0-211 GCF_001483705.2 Eufriesea mexicana | reverse complement strand
CATAATATAGTAGAACACAGTCGGGTGCAGAAATCATCCGAAGAGCAGTTTATAGCGCGAAAGCTAAGGATAACCTGTACGAGCATGGCATAATCAAACGTAACCGAACGTAACATAACCTAGAGTAACGTGACGTGACCATTAATTTCGGCCTCGCCAGAGATAAACAGTATGTACTAGAAAACAGTAGATCGCAGAAATCCACCGAAGA
>NW_017025146.1:0-211 GCF_001483705.2 Eufriesea mexicana | reverse complement strand
CCGCCGAATAGCAGCGTGTACCACGAAAGTCAAAGATATCCGCGCCTAACCCAAACTAACATATCATTACCAAACGTAGCCCATCTCAACCTAACGTACGAAGACCACCGTAGCTAGCCTCCCCAGCGCCAAGCAGAGCATATTAGATCACTGTAGAGCGCAGAAGACCACGGAACACCAGTGTGTAGCACAAAAGTCAAAGTTTGACAAT
>NW_017025145.1:0-211 GCF_001483705.2 Eufriesea mexicana | reverse complement strand
GCTATACACTGCCATTCTATTGACTTCGGCCCCCACTTTCCTCTAATATGTGCCGCTTGGCGACGGGGAGGCCGGCAATAGTGGCCTATGCACGTTAGGTTGTGTTCAGATTCGTTTGGTTTTGATAAGTTTGGCTAGGATAGAGTAAGGTAATTTGGTATTTGATCTATACACTGCTATTCGGAAGATTCCTATGCTCTGCATAGCACTG
>NW_017025144.1:0-211 GCF_001483705.2 Eufriesea mexicana | reverse complement strand
GGATTCCAGCAATAGTATTCTTGACGCGTTAGGCTCAGTTGGGTTGTGTTAGGTTATGTTACGCTTGGTTTGGTTACGATAGTGTAGCTTAGACTTTCGTGCTATACACTGCAATTCGGTGGATTTCTGCGCAGTAGTGTGCTCTAATACCCTCTGCTTGGCGCTGTGGATGCCAGCAATGGTGGTCTCGTCACGTATGGCTGATTTACGC
>NW_017025143.1:0-211 GCF_001483705.2 Eufriesea mexicana | reverse complement strand
GCATGTAAATGTCTGTTCTTGCCATTGAATTGAAGGCGTTAGCCGAAATATTCACCAAGCTCTCTCGGATTATAGATTTTGAATAGATCTATTCTCTGGCATGAAGATGACTGCTCTGGCCATTGGATTAAAGGCGTTAGGCGATCTGTTCACCAAGCTATAACATGTTATAGAATTTGAATAGACCGATTCTCTGGCAAGCAGATGGCTG
>NW_017025142.1:0-211 GCF_001483705.2 Eufriesea mexicana | reverse complement strand
AATTCTGCTTGGCTCTGGGGTGCTAGATGTGTCATGTTTGGTTACGTTACGTTTGGCCTGGTTTGGATGGGGTTGCTTCGACTTTTGTTCTGTGCACTGCCATGTGGACTATACCTGCGCTCTGCGTTGCTCCACTAGCAGCCACTTTTCTCTGGAGAGGCCAGGAATAGCGATCATGGCACCCCAGGTTGGGTTATGTTACGTTCGGTTA
>NW_017025141.1:0-211 GCF_001483705.2 Eufriesea mexicana | reverse complement strand
TTATGGACATTTTCGACTGATATCGTGGTGAGCTACCTGTCCCGCATAACTAATGAGAAAGTACACTATTGGCGTGCGAAAGCCTTGGCACTGCTATAGAATCTGGTTGGAAAATTGAATTTTATAGACATTTTCGATTAATATCGCGATGAGCTTACTTCCTTGCATAAATAATGAGGAAAGATTCTATTGGCGTGATATAGCCATTGCA
>NW_017025140.1:0-211 GCF_001483705.2 Eufriesea mexicana | reverse complement strand
TCGGTATCTGCTATCTACTCTCCACTCATATGTTTCGCTCGACTCTGCGTAGGTCAGCAATAGCATTCCCGGCAAGTTAGTTTCATTTATGCTACGTTTGGTTATGTTACGCTTGGTTAGGTTTGTAGTGCATAGCTTTGACTTCTGAGCTGGACACTGTTATTTATTGGATTTCTGCGCTATTCTGTGATTTGATATGGTCAGCTTGGCT
>NW_017025139.1:0-211 GCF_001483705.2 Eufriesea mexicana | reverse complement strand
TCCATTGGCAAGTACAGCCATCTGCTTGCCAGATGATAGGTCTTCTCAAAACCAATAGTCTGTCATAGCTTGGCGATTAGGTCGCCTAACGCATTCAATCTAATGGCAGGTACAGCCATCTACTTGCTAGAGAATAGGTCAATTCAATATCTATAGTCTGTTATAGCTTGGTGAATAGGTCACCTAACGCCTTCAACCAATGTCAAGCACA
>NW_017025138.1:0-211 GCF_001483705.2 Eufriesea mexicana | reverse complement strand
ATTCTCCTGGCGTACTATAGCCATTGCAATGCTCTAGAATCTGACTGGAAAATTCAATTTTATTGTCATTTTGGACTAATATCGTGGTGAGATAACTTTCTTGCATAAATAAGGAGGAAAGACTCTAGTAGCGTGCTATAGCCATTATAATGCTATAGAATCTGTCTGGAAAATACATTTTTACTGACATTTTCGACTCATATCGTGGTGA
>NW_017025137.1:0-211 GCF_001483705.2 Eufriesea mexicana | reverse complement strand
AAAGGCAACTTAACCTAACCTTAGCTAGCCTAACCTAACCAAAAGTTGGTTAACACAACCGGACGTGCCAAGGCCGCTCTTGCTGAACACCACTGAGCAAAGCAGAGCGTATTTGAGGACAGCAGAGCGCAGAAATCCGACGAATAGTGGTGCATAGCACAATAGCCATACTTATCCTTGCCTTACCTAACCAAACATAGCATAGCCAAAC
>NW_017025136.1:0-211 GCF_001483705.2 Eufriesea mexicana | reverse complement strand
GCTAACTTTCTTGCATAAATAAGGAAGAAATATACTGTTGGCGCGATATATCCATTGAAATGCGACAGAATCTGGTTGGAAAACTCGATTTTATGGACATTTTCGACCAATATTTTGGTGACCTATCTTTTTAGGATATATAGGGAGGAAAGATCCTACTGGCGTGCTGTAGCCATTGCAGTGCTATAGAATATAGCTGGAAAATTCAATT
>NW_017025135.1:0-211 GCF_001483705.2 Eufriesea mexicana | reverse complement strand
TCCAGCGTAACGTGCCACGTTCAGAATTGCTGATCTCCACAGAGTCAAGCAGTGCATAATAGAAGAGAGTGGAGCGCAGTAATACTAAGAGTCATTGTGTGCAGCAGAAAATTGGAAGCTATGCTCTATATGCCTAACAAATCGTATAATGCACAAACGTAACGTAAGACAATGTAAGGAGCCGCGACTGCAATTTCTAGACTTCCCAGTG
>NW_017025134.1:0-211 GCF_001483705.2 Eufriesea mexicana | reverse complement strand
TTCTGTTATATTACGTTTGGATAGGTTAGGGTAGGGTAGCTTACACTTCTGTGCTATATACTATCATTGGGTGGATTTCTGCGCACTACTGTGCTCTTATACACTCTGCTTGTCGCTGGGTTTGCCAGCTGTATTGGACTCGGCAAGCTTGTCTGTGTTAGGTCGCGTTCGGTTGTGTTACGTTTGGTTACATTAGGACAGGGTATTTTTG
>NW_017025133.1:0-211 GCF_001483705.2 Eufriesea mexicana | reverse complement strand
TTCTATGGAATGGCAATGGCTATAGCACGACAATAGAATTCTTCCTCCTTATTTCTGCAAGAATGTTAGCTCACCACAATATTAGTAGCAAATGACAATAAAATTGAATTTTCCAACGAGATACTATAGAATTACAATGGCCATGGCTTGCCAATAGAATCTTTCCTCCGTATTTATGCAAGAAAGTTACCTCGCCACGATATTAGCCGAA
>NW_017025132.1:0-211 GCF_001483705.2 Eufriesea mexicana | reverse complement strand
CTCGGCACGTTAGGTTGAGCTATGTTACGTGTGGTTAGTACAGGTTAGGATAAGTTCGGTAAGTGTACCTTCAACTTGCGTGATGTACGCGGTTGTTCGGCGGATTTCTGCTATCTACTATGCTCCAGTATATTCGGCTTGTCTGTGGGGAGGAGCAATAGTGGTGTCGGCTCGTTAGGATGAGTTAAGCAACATTGGGTTATGTTACGTT
>NW_017025131.1:0-211 GCF_001483705.2 Eufriesea mexicana | reverse complement strand
GGTCGGTCCCTTGTCACTCTAGAAATGCAATGGAATTTAAATTATCACTGAACACAAAAATCCAGCCGCAGCAGTACTCTATTGGTGGATGCACCAATTACCGTACTGGGAATTGTAAATATCTCTAACCACAGCTGATGTGTGCACTGACCATTTTACGGCTGCCGTGGAGTTTATACCATCGGAGAAGAGATTAATTGAACGGCGGCAG
>NW_017025130.1:0-211 GCF_001483705.2 Eufriesea mexicana | reverse complement strand
CTTCGCTATAATTTCACCCGCTTTTCTCTTCGGAGGCCAGGAATGGTGGTCGTGGCACGTTTTTTTGAGTTAGGTTACGGTTCTGTTGTGTTTGGTTAGGTTGGTTTTGACCTTTGTGCGGTACACTGCTATCCGGTGCCTTTCTGCCCTCTACTGTGCTCTAGTGGATTCTGTTATGCTATTGGGAGGCCAACAGTATTGGTACCGGCAC
>NW_017025129.1:0-211 GCF_001483705.2 Eufriesea mexicana | reverse complement strand
ATTTTAATTTCGAACAAGAATTTAATCAAAATTCGTATATATTTTAGATAGAAAATAATTCATCTCATTTTTAATATTGCTTTCTATTATACTTCAATTTTATAAGTAACGAACTGTGCCAAAGCATAAAATTTGCTAGGCTTTTTACAAAATTCTTAAAAATCTTTCGACACTTGCAAATCTATCACGTTGAAACTAAAAAGAAAAACCA
>NW_017025128.1:0-211 GCF_001483705.2 Eufriesea mexicana | reverse complement strand
GTATACATTAATAGTTTACAAGCTAAATCTGCACTAAAACAAGTAAAAAATATCATATCGACGCGTGTATGTTCTGTATACTTTATTTTTCGACTTATAAATAATTAATTTACCAAAAATGGCGTATGTGATCGGCATTTTGCTTAACATATAAGCTTCCAGGATGAATCAGGATTAAACCTAATTTTTATACATTTTTCAAATATTTGAT
>NW_017025127.1:0-211 GCF_001483705.2 Eufriesea mexicana | reverse complement strand
AAGGGCCTTTCTTGATGTGAGGATGTGATTTTCGTCTGGCTACCTGAATCTGTGGCCGTCGAGGCCTTCTTTCAGTGCGCACTGGCTTTCACCATAGAGTGGGCACTCTTCTATGTTGTGCCTCGGCGTTTCCTCTTCTGTGCAGTGACTCAGTTCCGTATCGCTGCAGCCAAAGTACTTCAGTTTGCTATTGAAGTCTCCGTAGCCACTC
>NW_017025126.1:0-211 GCF_001483705.2 Eufriesea mexicana | reverse complement strand
CAAGAATGCTAGCTCACCGCGATATTAGTCGAAAATGTCAATAAAATTGACCTTTCCAGCCAGTTTCTGCTGCATTTCTTTGCCTATAGCTTGCCAATATAATCTTTCCTCCTTGCATGTGCAAGAATGCTAGCTCACCGCGATATTCGTCGAAAATGTCAATAAAATTGAACTTACCAGGCAGATTCTCTAGCATTCCAATGGTTATAGC
>NW_017025125.1:0-211 GCF_001483705.2 Eufriesea mexicana | reverse complement strand
ATAGTAAATGCAATAGAAACTGTAAACAACGGGGTCTAGTTTATTTTTACAAAAACATTTCTACTTATCTTCGTTTTACACGTAAATGATGAAAATTTTATCGAGAAACCTCGGAATATACGGTGCCTTGAATAAATTTTGTAAAAAAACCACAGAGGTCGCGACGCGATAAGAGTTTCAATATTTAAGGTCGCGAGAAAAACATAGGTTA
>NW_017025124.1:0-211 GCF_001483705.2 Eufriesea mexicana | reverse complement strand
AGTTTATTAATTTATTTATCAAAAATATCATAAACCTTGATCACCTTGAATAAATTTTTTTAATTGAAATTTTTACTTTTAGAGTCCTCCAGTTTATTCATTTATTTATCAAAAATATTGTAAACCTTGGTCACCTGGATTAAACATTTTTTAAATAGAAATTTTTGCTTTTAGAATCCTTCAGTTTATTCATTTATTTATCAAAAATATC
>NW_017025123.1:0-211 GCF_001483705.2 Eufriesea mexicana | reverse complement strand
ACCCTTTGCAGTGCTATAGAAACTGCCTGAAAATTCAATTTTATTGACATTCTCGTATAATATGGTAGTGAGGTAACTGGCTTGCTTAAATAGTTAGGAAATATTGTTTTGTCGTGCTATTTCCATTGCAGTGCTACAGAATCTGGCCGGAAAATTTAATTTCATTGACATTTTCGACTAATATCGCGGTGAGCTATCCTCCTAGCATAAA
>NW_017025122.1:0-211 GCF_001483705.2 Eufriesea mexicana | reverse complement strand
TGAATTCAAACGATATTCGTGTAATTTTTTTCTACGAGTATAAATTTGCTAATAATGCTGCAAAAGCTGCACGCAACATAAACCAAGCGTTTGAGGAGAATACTGTTAACGATCGAAAAGTGCAGCGTTGGTTTGAAAAATTTCGGTCTACTGATTTTTCACTACAAAATGATCCGCGTGGAAGACCCAAAACGTCTGTGAAAAATGATGA
>NW_017025121.1:0-211 GCF_001483705.2 Eufriesea mexicana | reverse complement strand
TGACTTTTACGCTATACACGGCTATTCGGATGATTTGTGCGCCCTACTGTACTCTAATATGCTTTGATTGGCGCTGGCGAGGCCAGCAATAGCGGTCTCGGCACGTTCGGTTGTGTTAGGCTGCGGTCGATTAAGTTATGTTTGGTTTGGTTAGGAGAGGATAGCATTTACTTTTGTGCTATACACTGATACTCGGTAGATTTCTGAGCTC
>NW_017025120.1:0-211 GCF_001483705.2 Eufriesea mexicana | reverse complement strand
TAATTAGGAAAGATACTTTTGGCGTGCAATATCCATTGCAATGCTGTAGAATCTTATTGGAAAGCTGAATTTTATTGACATTTTCGGCTAACATCGCGGCGAGTGAACTTTCTTGCATGAATAAGGATGAAAGATTCTATTGGCGAGCTGAAGCCATTGCAATGCCTTAGAATGTGGCTGATAAACTCAATTTTATTGACATTTTCTGCTA
>NW_017025119.1:0-211 GCF_001483705.2 Eufriesea mexicana | reverse complement strand
GAATTATGTTACGCTTGGCTTGGCAAGGTTAAGATACGTTTGCTTATGGTAGCCTTGTCTTTTTCCGCTATACACTGCTATGCGGCCGACACCTGTGAAATGCATTGCTCTACTAGCGTCAGCTTGTCTCTGTGGTAGCCAGCAATATGTGTCGTGGCACGTTTGGATTAGATAGGCCACGTTTGGTCAGGTTAGGTTTGGCTAAGTTTGG
>NW_017025118.1:0-211 GCF_001483705.2 Eufriesea mexicana | reverse complement strand
AAAGTTCAAATTTATTGACATTTTCGACTAATATCATGGTGAGTTATCTTTCTTTCGTAAATAAGGAGGAAGGATTCAATTGGCGTGCTATAGCAGTCGCAATGCAGTAGAATCTGGCTGGAAAGTTCATTTTTATTGACATTTCCGTCTAATACCGTGGTGAGCTATCTTCCTTGCATAGGTAAGGAGGAAAGATACTTTTGGCGTGATA
>NW_017025117.1:0-211 GCF_001483705.2 Eufriesea mexicana | reverse complement strand
AGTAGCGCAACGTAGAGCGCAAAGATCCACCGAAGTGCAGTGTATAGCACAGAAGTCAAGGTTTACCTATCCTAACCAATCCAAACGTAACACTACCAAACCTATCCGAACTCAACCTCCGTGCCCATCCAAGTATTGCGGGACTCCACATCGCCAAGCAGGGCATATTAGGGGAGAGTAGAGCGTAGAGGTGCATAAAATGTCAGTCTGT
>NW_017025116.1:0-211 GCF_001483705.2 Eufriesea mexicana | reverse complement strand
GGTGAGCTAGCTTCCTTGCATAAATAAGGAGGAAAGATTCTATTGGCGTGCTATAGGCATTGCGATGCTATAGAAGCTGGATGGGAAATTCAATTTTATTGACATTTTCGACTAATACCGTGGTGAGTTAACTTCCTTGCATTCGTATGGACGAAAAATCGATTTGGTGTGCTATAGCCACACCAATGCAGAAGAATCTGTCTGGAAAATT
>NW_017025115.1:0-211 GCF_001483705.2 Eufriesea mexicana | reverse complement strand
ATATTACGTTTGGTCAGGATATCTCTGACTTTTACTCCATACACTGCAATGCGGTCGATATCTGCATTATACTGAGCACTAGAATATTGTGCTTGCCCCTGAGAATGCCGGTAATAGTGGTCCCTGCACATTATGATGATTCAGATTTCGTTCGGTCATGTCACGCTTGCCTAGGTTAGGAAGGGAAAGATCTGACTTTTGTACAATACAC
>NW_017025114.1:0-211 GCF_001483705.2 Eufriesea mexicana | reverse complement strand
CTAATGCATTGCAATGCCTATCGCACGACAATTGTATCTATCCTACTTATATATACGAGAAAGCTATCTCACCACCTTATAAGCCGAAAGTGTCAATAAAATACAATTGTCCAACCACAATCTTTATCATTGCAATGTCTACAGCACCACAATAGATTCCACCCTGCTTATTTATGCAAGAAAGGCAGCTCACCAAGATAATAGATGAAAA
>NW_017025113.1:0-211 GCF_001483705.2 Eufriesea mexicana | reverse complement strand
GCACGTTGCGTTTAGCTATGGTACGCTCGGTTTGGCTAGGATGGGTCGGGTCAGGTTTGGATATCTCCGACTTTTGTGGTACCAGATGCAGTGCGGTCGATTTCTGTGCACTACTGTGCTTTAGTACATTCTGCTTGTCTCTGTAGAGGACAGAAATAGTGGTCTCGTCATATTTAGTTGAGCTAGGCTACGTTTGGGTATGTCACATCTG
>NW_017025112.1:0-211 GCF_001483705.2 Eufriesea mexicana | reverse complement strand
GTGGTGAGCCAACTTCCTTGCATAAGCAAGGAGGAAAGATCCTTTTGGCGTGATATAGTCATTGCAATGCTGCAGAAACCGGCTGGAAAGTTCAATTTTATTGACATTTTCGATTAATATCTTGGTCAGCAAGCTTCCTGACATAAGTATGGATGAAAGATCCTTTTGGCGTGCTATAGCCATTGCAATCCTGTAGAATCTGGCAGGAAAA
>NW_017025111.1:0-211 GCF_001483705.2 Eufriesea mexicana | reverse complement strand
CCAGCCTAACCTAACCAAACGTAACCCATCCAAGCCTAACGTGCCTATCCCACCATTGCTGGCTACCACAACGCCAAGCCGGGCATATTAGAGGAGAGTTGTACGCAGAGGTCCATAGTATGTCAGTGGATTTTACGAAAGTCAAATGTATCCCAACCTATACCAAACAAACCTAACATAACAGAACGTAACCTAATTCAACAGACCGCGC
>NW_017025110.1:0-211 GCF_001483705.2 Eufriesea mexicana | reverse complement strand
CATACATACATCCATACGTATATAAGTCCGTACATCCATTCATCCGTACATCCACACATTCGTTCATCAATCCATCCATACATCCATCCATCCATACAACCATTCACCAATACATACATTCGTCCACACATCCACCTTGCCATACATACATCCATTCATATATCCACCCATCCATACAACCATCGAACCATACAACCATCATTCCATACAA